>NW_026542748.1:0-62500 GCF_028750875.1 Macrosteles quadrilineatus
AACTGTTTACTTACAAGACGGAAATACATATAGGTGGTAAGTGGTGATCGATTTCGATTGGAGTGCCCAATCGATTTCGAATGTCTGAAAATTAACTGATTTTAGACAGGTTGAAAGGTATTGCAGTAGAAACTGACATGACGAAACTTTGGTTAAAGCCGACCACTATTGGTTGCAAAATTGGCTTCTGTGTCTGTTCGATTGTTAACTAATTGGAGTTTAGATTAACTCTGGTATTAAGATAATTTGTGTACTATTATTTTATCTTTTAATAGTGGATTGAAATATAAAAATAGTCTCTTGAAAAGATCGTCTATGATTCCTCTGGTTCATTAAAATTATTACTTGCATTAACTTAAAAGTAATTAACTTAAAATGAAATAATTAAGAACCTAACATAAATGCACATGCGTATGAAACATTTTATTTGGCTTCTTACATAGTAAGCAATAAATAAAAACCATTCTAATCAGTTTAATCAGACATATATGTGAATTATTAATCTACTTGATTATTCATATTTTTACCATTGAACTTAAAAATTGTATTGATTTAAGAAATCCCAGCCATACATTATAAAGTTGATAATTTACTTATATTAAATTTTATGAATATTGCTTTAAGGTAACATTTCAATGAATCGTAAGCAAAATTCACCTTAGAAGCAAATTATAGAGATATGATCTTTGGGGTAAGATATGCCGCCGTTCTGAGCACTTATTTATTTAACTCAATAACATTATATTCGTATAAGCTTAACAGCTTATTTAATTTTGCCTTGATAATGACTTAATTTACATTATAAAATGTAAAGTATGACCATTAATGTTTTTGTAACAATATTTTGAGTACGAATTTATTCTATTTATATTATTTTAACAATTAGACGCGTGAGTTGTAGCATAAAGTTGGTCTGAAGTTAATAAGCATATTGTTTCTATGACGTTGTGTACGTATTTTATGATAGCAAACTGTATAGCGAAAGAGTTAAACGTTATACACTTATAAATGATCCTATTAGAATATTTTCTAATAAAATTTTTTTTCAAATTAGTTTCATAGGTAAATTAAGGCAACAGACAAGTTTTAAACAATTCACTACGTTATCTAACTTTCAAGCCATAAATGCATATAATAAAGCTGATAAGGTTATCTTGGTCTTTAGTGAGTCGGTGGCTCAGTCGTAGCGTCGCGGACTTCGGGCCCAAAGCAGCGATGTCGTGGGTTCGGATCCTGGTCACTGCCGATAACATTTTATCAGTACAGTTCACCTTTGTACTGTACCGGCTCACTCCTTGCTTTGCTGCAAACGATCCACACACTGGCGCTTAGTCTATGTGGACGGGCAAATGAAAGGTTAAAAGAGGCCGCCAACCTCAAAAAAAAAATAATAATAATAATAATAAATAAACCTACAACACTGGATGACTGGGACGTTGGCATCGTCCTGTAATCTGGCTAATAGGAGGTCACGAATTGTGGATGTTTATAGGCATGCACTGTGGATGCGATACTCCCTGGTGTGGATTAACGTCCGCACTAGCGAGTACTACGCCTACCCGCAGTGCTATCCTGATAATTAGACCAATTACAAGGAAAAAATGTGGTAGTATTCCACTATAAACTGTAGGTCCCTTAGTTTTCATTGGCTGTATGGTCTATTAATTAAAAAGTTTGTCTAAGGAACAAGTCGACCTTAGTCACTAACAAGACTGCAAAATCGCGCCACTCATCCTTCACTCATATTTCGGTTAAAATACGCACCTAGTGGCGTCCCCATCTTAAATAACTTGTGTAATTGATATAACCCAGATTAATTAAGTTTCTCGCAAAATTTATATAATGGCAGATTTGGTTGATGTCAAATTGTGTTCAGCAATGTGAACCTTTGTGCACCGATTTATATAATAGGCTCTAGCAATGTATCTCAATTCTTTTAAATTTGAAGAGCTTACCAGTCATAGTTCTGTTAGTATTAACATTCGTTAAAAATTTCCAGACGTAGTGTCTACAATGGCAGACATTGTTATAGTTTCCAGTCACGGAGTTCCGCAGCAGGGGTGACCTTTGCTATGTGACCTTTTGTTGTCTAACAATATATTGCAAAATACCTATTTAACAAACACACTAAACATTAGACATTAACTAAATGCTATTATTTGCATTAGAACCTAACGTTTTAATTATTTACCTAATACTACACAGTACTTAACTTAATTTCACAGTTACTTGTGAATCACAGAAAATCCCATTTGGAGCAAATAATAGTAACTAAAATTTGACAGGATATCTATAAAACTCCAATCCTCAATCTATGGCGTTCTTTAAAAGTGTATTTCCCCAGAAAGTTAGATTTTTAGAAGGTAAATTTCAAACAGGCGTTGCTATCATTGGCTTTCCGTAACCCAAACAAACCACATAATGCATGAAACGGCGCGATTAATACAGTAACTAATTAATTAAATCCTCGTACTAATTCTTCAACCCCTTAGTGACTATGTCACGTAGGGACATGCCATTGGGGATGGTGTAATTAGTTGGTGTATTGGTATGTAGCACATATCTTTGAAGCATTTATGTTTATAAATACCATATACAACTAAAGGCAAAATAATATGCACAGTTGGGTACTTTAAGATAAGAGCTCTTGGTAAAATTTGGAAATTTTGACAAAAAGCGTTGTTCCAATGAAGCTTATGAATAATATTGTAAACTAAAGGCTATATTACTTGACGCTTACCGTTACAATAAAGATAATAAACATATTTTTAAAAGCAAAATTTTATCATACATAAACACTTACTGTATACGGAAGTGTAATAGTTGGACAAACCATTATTGAGTGACCCGTTATTTAGGGCTTAAAAAAGTTCAGTTTTTCTGAGAGAGAAATTCGTTTATGGATAGATATGCACTTGTGTGGATGGATGCCTATTTTTAAGAATATATCTTTCCCACAGCTGTTTATTTATGTATGTATGTTTATGTATGTGCTTTGTGGGATGGTCATGTACCAAAAAAAGCTTAAATTTAAATTTTTGAGTATCGTAATGATTTTAGAGGAACATATTTACTCCATTGTACCATTTGTTTTTTTTTACCTGAATCTAGGAAAAACTAATAAAAAAAATGTATCTATAAATTTACTTTAAAATCTAAAAAAAAATTGAACAGCGGCGAAACTAACAATATGGTCTTTTAAGTTAAACATACTTGTCGGTTTTTTCTGTTGAATATAATAGTATTCAAGGATGAAACTGTGGTTGGTTTGTATGTTATATGCTTTAATAAACAAAATGTATGACGTAGCCTTTTCACACTTTCATCACATATATAAGTAAGCTCAATCGCTTGAAATAGGCTCAAAGTCGAGTTGTACTAAAGTAAGGATACAAATGGCTCAAGTTAGAAGTAGCTTAGGGCTGAGATTGTGTAATTTGTTTGGTCAGGTCGTATTACCTCTCACGTCTAAAGTGACACAAGAGCCTAAAAGTATTTTATTCCAAACCTACAATCAATACTGGACAGTCTTACTCTCTTTATTTATCCAGTCACTTGTTGTAATTTAAAGCATATATTATATCTAAATATGAACTTCAAGGTAACAAAAACCTGCATATCAGCAATAGATAATCTTTTACGAGGCAATCCTCAGCCGAGTAGAAGCGTTGATTGAAATTACTGAAATGTGGAATTTAAACGTAATTAAGGTGTAGGGTTAGGGATAGCGAAAGATAATATAATTATACACAACACTTATAGTCACATAATTATATACATGAAATAAGGATAAACATTTTCATTTGTTCAAGAGAACGAAAACAATATTAGCAAACCTGACGCCACAGCCTCTTGTTTCAAATTTAGATGTATTTAAACTTGCCGGGATTGAATGCCACAAGAATTTAATACGTGAAATACTTGTGCTTACTCTAATATCATTCCAAATGTACTCCGGGTAATCCATTTAATCTTAGGGTGGTAAATAATTATTTACATAGTAATAAGATTAATTTTTTAATCAAAATTAGCATTACAAATCGAAACATTCCTCTGTAAATATTTGTACCACTACAAAGTTAATAATAGGTTAAGTGTTTCCTAATACGTTTTTACCTAATACAAAAATAAACACAATATTAAATTTATTCAATATACACATTATAAACCATATAAACTATCACATAGTGTTTAACTAACAATTCTTATTCTATTTTACAATGCCAGAGTTCCACTCATGCATGTAAAAGGTGGGATGGATTCAATAATTTATGACTTAGATAAATAAATGAGATCAATAATTATTCATCTCAATAGGAAACAGTCATAATATGATTGCAGTCAGAATGATAAAAAACTTGAACAGACACTGTATGATTTTGGTCGGGGTTGACATTTTAGTAATACCATGAACAAGTAGTGCGGGGAAAACTGTTTCAACGGTGGATGTAGCATGATGAAGTTTTAATCGTAGTATTTTTATTGGTAGCTGCATCCAGGCCATAAATAATGTTTAGAATAATTATAACAATGTAATTAACGAGTTTCAGTGAGTCACTGCAGAGGTAATTATCAGGATAGCAGTGAATGACTGCGTCAGTTTGGCGTTGAGGCTTTATAAATAATTTGACTAACGTGACACAATTTGGCGTTACTTTATCACTTTAATTTGTTAAGCTTTGTAATCGTACATATAACCTAAGGTACAAAACGCATGCACTCTTTATTTCTTAAGACCTTGGATGACCATGTTTCGTGTGCCCTAAGACTTAATTGAATAAGTGATACAGTACACCTTTTATAAGAGAGCAAATCATGCGAACCAGCATGATCGGACTATGGGAACGGGGTTTTATGGAGGACATTTAATGGGGTAAAAATTTAGTTTCCCAATTTGACCCCAAAATATAAAATATTGAATTGCCTTTCAGAAAATTAATCTGGAATTTTTAAGAGAATATTTTTGTGAAAATTTATCCAGATTAAATCCATCCAGGCTTTATCTGTAGGTTTGGTGCAACGTTTTTTTAAGGGTTTAATTTGTCAATGAGCTTTTTCTATTATTTGAAATCCTGACTACCTTTTTTCTTATAACCTGGTAAAATGTTTTTACTAAAATTCATTAAGTTATTTGATCATCCCTTCAATTACCCAGGCAAGCCATGTGCAAGGGGTTTGACGTAAAGCAGGGGCCAAAAATCTCATTACTTGCGATACATTCTGACCGGGATGGGTTTATAAAGTGTGGCAAACGTCATTGTGGTAGATTTTCTTAACACCGTCGCATCCAACACCACTAGCTCTCGACATTTTTTAAATAGACGTTTTTATGTATATATGTACAGTATTAGGAAAATCTGAATATTAAACAAATTTGTATTTGTTAACTTAAATTAAATTCATTGTACATCTTTGTTGCAAGCCAACGTTGGAATGACAAAGGACCAAATACTTTCTGCCATTTCAATTTAGACTAGATTATTTCTTGGTTCTAAATAATAGATAAAACTACCAAAAATTTACTATATTAACAGTCAATTCATTTCAAAACTACCTAATCTGAAGGAATTGTGGTCGGACTACGTTCACTAATATTGTAGGTTGCACTTGATAAACTGATGCAAGTCAATTTAAAATACAATTTCATTAAATGTCAGTAGTGGTGACCTGGTGGAAACGCGCGTAACAGCTGTCGGGCAGATGTTAGCAGATGTTACAAAGTTAATTAGTTGAAAGGGTATTCGGAGGAAATTACGTAAGAGCAGGTGGTTTTGATCGTACGTCACTTGTGACGTATGTGGGTACTGTTTTAATTGTTTAATGAGTAAAACACAGTTTATACAATTAAATGATGGATTTAGTTAAATTCATAGTCAACAGTACTGTGTAGTATTCTAGTAAGGTCAGCGGGGCGCGGCGCGGTGTGGCATGGGTGACTCACTGGTCGCCGCGGAATTGGGTTAGTTGGACGGAGGAAAGTTTGGTCAGGGTCGCGGCCACGCCCGACCTTGTTACTCAACCTTCGCGGAGCTGTACCCAGATTTGGATAGTATCCACACAGTTCGCGTTTGGACGTAGTGGCGGAGTGTTGCTCTCTGTACGGTGCTGTGTCTACCGTTAGCTGTATCGTTAGCTGTATCGTGTGCTCGTGTGTGTTTTGGAACTATGTGATATAGCAGCTTCATCTTGTACCCACAAATGAGGTAGGCCTAATGTAAAACCAAATATAATTCTTATCTTATGTTAGAGGTCCTAAAAATAACGTAAAATTAAATATTGTTTATATATCTTTAGAAAAATTAGTAGTAGTAGTATATTACGGGTTTTGGAGACCATGTTTATATTTTGTTAAATAGTTTGACAGATTAACCTTTGTGGTCAAAATATCTTTATATAATGGAGTCTTTAGAAAGACTGATACCTTTTGTACGTAAATTATACCCAATTCCATGTGTCCTGACTTGTGTGAATCAAATAAATTAGCTTTCCATCTTCAACGTCAGGAGGATTTGATACGTTTAATTGTGTCGGAAAGCAAACCTCTAAAAACTTGTTGTCATAAAAGAAAATAAATGTTTTACCATTTTCATTTTGTCTTTGTTCTACTAATTGATAATGTTTGTTTTGTAACAGATATTTAAATGTTACTTTTTCTGTTTCTATTGGACTTACTAGTTGAGGAAGCTTCATTTCTTGACATATGGCTTCGGGTGATAATTGATTAGAATAATTTGATCCTGATGCATTCCAATGTAGTGGTAATTTAATTTGCTTCTGAAACTTTAGACGTAGTGAAATTGACTTGCGAAAATTGCTAGTTTTAGAAGTAGTAGATTTCTTTAAATCTTCTTTTATTCTCTTTAGTTTATCTTGTGTGATTGTACTTGGCTTATCCATAGTTAACATCAGAACAGAGCTAGCATATGTGAACAGTCTTCGTTGAAGGTTCGACACTGAATGATGTGATGTTGGAGGTTTGGAGACTTCCTTACTTAGTAGGTAGAATTACCCGACAGTAGGGAAATTTACCCGCGAAGCAGGGTAAACCTCCCAACCGGCCCCCCTCCCAACTGGCTTGCGGATAAAAGTAGTGGCAGCGAACGGACTGTAGTCAGTCTCACCCAACTGGCACAGCTGACTGGTTGAGTGTAGACTGACTGACTTTTGATTAAAACCTTTTGTTAGATTTGGCCAATCTAACTTAATGTTTTAGTCAATAGCATGTGCTGCATGTTGTTTTTTAGCTTGGATCTTAGATGGTTTTACTTTATGGAGTGCATCGTGTCTTTGGTACTTGAATTGCGCAGAGTGTTGTATTTTTCTAATCATGTGATATTTCAGCTAACAAAGGAAAAAGAAGTCCCCCCCCCCATTACAATGAACACTCTTTTGTGACTGTAAATATTCTATATTTAAAATTTAAGTTGACCATTTTGTAATTAGTTGAGAGGTCCAACGGCCTGCATACTATTCTGCATTTGGTTAAATTAAATTTTAAACTTCTGTTGTCATTGGTAGTTTACTTATGTCAGCTAGCAATGAACACTTTCTTGTAACTGTAAATATTCTATATTTAAAATTTAAGTTGACCATTTTGTAATTAGTTGAGAGGTCCAACGGCCTGCATACTATTCTGCATTTGGTTAAATTAAGTTTTAAACTTTTGTTGTCATTGGTAGTTTACTTATGTCAGCTAACAATGAACACTTCTTTGTGACTGTAAATATTCTATATTTAAAATTTAAGTTGACCATTTTGTAATTAGTTGAGAGGTCCAACGGCCTGTATACTATTATGCATTTGGTTAAATTAAATTTTAAACTTCTGTTGTCATTGGTAGTTTACTTATGTCAGCTAACAATGAACACTTTCTTGTGACTGTAAATATTCTATATTTAAAATTTAAGTTGACCATTTTGTAATTAGTTGAGAGGTCCAACGGCCTGCATACTATTCTGCATTTGGTTAAATTAAATTTTAAACTTTTCGTTGTCATTGGTAGTTTACTTATGTCAGCTAACAATGATCACTTTCTTGTGACTGTTTTATTCTATATTTTAAAATTTAAGTTGACCATTTTGTAATTAGTTGAGAGGTCCAACGGCCTGCATACTATTCTGCATTTGGTTAAATTAAATTTTAAACCTTTGTTGTCATTGGTAGTTTACTTATGTCAGCTAACAATGAACACTTTCTTGTGACTGTAAATATTCTATATTTTAAAATTTAAGTTGACCATTTTGTAATTAGTTGAGAGGTCCAACGGCCTGCATACTATTCTGCATTTGGTTAAATTAAATTTTCAACCTTTGTTGTCATTGGTAGTTTACTTATGTCAGCTAACAATGAACACTTTCTTGTGACTGTAAATATTCTATATTTTAAAATTTAAGTTGACCATTTTGTAATTAGTTGAGAGGTCCAACGGCCTGCATACTATTCTGCATTTGGTTAAATTAAATTTTAAACTTTTCGTTGTCATTGGTAGTTTACTTATGTCAGCTAACAATGAACACTTTCTTGTGACTGTAAATATTTTATATTTAAAATTTAAGTTGACCATTTTGTAATTAGTTGAGAGGTCCAACGGCCTGCATACTATTCTGCATTTGGTTAAATTAAATTTTAAACTTTTCGTTGTCATTGGTAGTTTACTTATGTCAGCTAACAATGAACACTTTCTTGTGACTGTAAATATTCTATATTTTAAAATTTAAGTTGACCATTTTGTAATTAGTTGAGAGGTCCAACGGCCTGCATACTATTCTGCATTTGGTTAAATTAAATTTTAAACCTTTGTTGTCATTGGTAGTTTACTTATGTCAGCTAACAATGAACACTTTCTTGTGACTGTAAATATTCTATATTTTAAAATTTAAGTTGACCATTTTGTAATTAGTTGAGAGGTCCAACGGCCTGCATACTATTCTGCATTTGGTTAAATTAAATTTTAAACTTTTCGTTGTCATTGGTAGTTTACTTATGTCACAATGAACACTTTCTTGTGACTGTAAATATTCTATATTTTAAAATTTAAGTTGACCATTTTGTAATTAGTTGAGAGGTCCAACGGCCTGCATACTATTCTGCATTTGGTTAAATTAAATTTTAAACCTTTGTTGTCATTGGTAGTTTACTTATGTCAGCTAACAATGAACACTTTCTTGTGACTGTAAATATTCTATATTTTAAAATTTAAGTTGACCATTTTGTAATTAGTTGAGAGGTCCAACGGCCTGCATACTATTCTGCATTTGGTTAAATTAAATATTAAACTTTTCGTTGTCATTGGTAGTTTACTTATGTCAGCTAACAATGAACACTTTCTTGTGACTGTAAATATTCTATATTTTAAAATTTAAGTTGACCATTTTGTAATTAGTTGAGAGGTTCAACGGCCTGCATACTATTCTGCATTTGGTTAAATTAAATTTTAAACTTTTCGTTGTCATTGGTAGTTTACTTATGCCAGCTAACAATGAACACTTTCTTGTGACTGTAAATATTCTATATTTTAAAATTTAAGTTGACCATTTTGTAATTAGTTGAGAGGTCCAACGGCCTGCATACTATTCTGCATTTGGTTAAATTAAATTTTAAACCTTTGTTGTCATTGGTAGTTTACTTATGTCAGCTAACAATGAACACTTTCTTGTGACTGTAAATATTCTATATTTTAAAATTTAAGTTGACCATTTTGTAATTAGTTGAGAGGTCCAACGGCCTGCATACTATTCTGCATTTGGTTAAATTAAATTTTAAACTTTTCGTTGTCATTGGTAGTTTACTTATGTCAGCTAACAATGAAAACTTTCTTGTGACAGTAAATATTCTATATTTAAAATTTAAGTTGACCACTTTGTAATTAGTTGAGAGGTCCAACGGCCTGCATACTATTCTGCATTTGGTTAAATTAAATTTTAAACTTTTCGTTGTCATTGGTAGTTTACTTATGTCAGCTAACAATGAACACTTTTAAGCTTTTGTTGTTATACCTAAACACAGACTCTTTCCTCACTACAACAGAAGGAGAGATAGAGCATGTTTGCTCCATCTCTTCTTTTGGTATTATTTTAAATGACCTTGACCTACTTACAGGACTTTGAAAATATTTTGGAAAAAATATAAAAACGGTAGTAATGGATCTTGTATATGTTTGAATCCGACCGGGCATATATTCTAGCTAGGGACCTACTATCGCTAGTTAATTTACATAAGCAGGTGCAGCGTTGTTCTACCCCCACCACTCAACCCGAGCGTATAAAAGGGCTGCGAGCAGACGGATGATTGTCAGTCTTGCACAACCGGTGAAGCTGACCGGATGGGCAAACTGGCTAAAGATGAGACCCTTAGTTTAGAGTTGGTACCACTCTAACCTAAGGTTCTTGTCACTTAGTAGTTATATTAGAAGCATGTTGATTGTAGTATTTGTTGGCTTGTAGTTAGAGGGTGTTTTGCGTATTTGTATCTTTGGTAAGGGTGTTGTATTTCTTAATTATGTGATGTTCTATTTCAGGTATCAAAATAATAAAGTCCCTATTAGTAATTTTATTTTCAATTTGAGTTGATCATTGTATGTTACAAAGTTCTAAGTGACATTAGTAAGTTGAAAACGTTCACACAAAACAAAAACATGAAACCAATAGTAAATTCATGACATAGAGTTCTCTTTGACATACACACATTTTTATGGGGACAGTTCGTTGACTGCGCTGCTCCGGCTATTGCTAATGAGTCTTTGATCAATACCATGAGGACAGTCCTTTGGCTGCGCTGCCTCTGATCAAAAAGACTGATACATTGGTCTTTAGCCAATTCAGACTTACACACAAACACGAAAATAAAACAAACACTAAGTTCCCCCACTACAACAAAATGAGAGATGGAGCTTATTTTTGCTCCATCTCTCCTTTTGGCATTATTTTGAAATGACCTTGACCTACTTACAGGACTTAGAAAGCTTCCCTTAAAATACATAACAAACACTAAGTTCCCCTATTACAACAAAAGGAGAGATGGAGCCAATTTTTGCTCCATCTCTCCTTTTGGCAATATTTTTAAATGACCTTGACCTACTTACAGGACTTAGAAAGCTTCCTTATAGTACATTATTGGGAACCGAGAACAGTTCTTTTAAGTTAACACCAAAGGACACAACATTTCCCCTCCAACCACAAGCTTCTCCCCTCCACCCACAAGCTTTCCCCTCCACTTGAGTTTTGCTATAAAAGGAGGTTTGCTTCGCAGGCAATCATCATTCAATGGTCTGAAGTAGTCCTAGCTAGCTGAGTCAGCACCAGTTACTATTCACTGTTTCATTTGCTATCATGGCTTACCTTAGAATTCCCACTAGACCCTCGAAAGTAGTTTCTTCATCTTCAAAGTCTCTTCCTCGATCTATTTTAATTTCATCACATGCGTCAGATCCAAAAGCGGTTCTTCGAGAAATACTGCAGTCAGAAGGTGCAAGTCCTGGAGCAGAAGAACAATACACCTTCCGAGCCATTGGTGATCAATCTCCTCCACTGATTGAAATATTGTCTTCATCTTCATCTTCACAATCAAGTTCGTCTTGTTCATCTTCTTCGGAGTTAACCTCATCTGATTCATCTACAAGCTCTTCCTCGTCCTCTGACTGCACTGTTGCTGATATTCTATCAACACCTACTGCTACTAGAACTGCATCTCCACCTCCAACTTCTACACCATGTATTTCTCCCTCGACAACTCCACCTTTACAATTCACTATTCCACCACCCATCATATCTCCTCTAAAAGACTCCCTACCAGCCACTTCCAAATCCTTTGACCACCTTCACACTTCTCCTTCAGATAAGTGTAAACAATTAATTGCTGACAGGAGAAGAAAATTTGCACACACCCTCTCTAAGTGTCGATATGTTTTTAAAAAGGGTGCTAGTAAGGGGGAACACTGTGAAAAGGTTTGTGTTTTGAATAGTGATATGTGCTCCATTCATTCAAAACACAATAAAACCACAGAGTCTTCCAATAAAATTAAAGAACTTCCCAAAGCAATTCGGGTAAGAAGGATGAAAAGGTGTACGAAATATTTCTTTGTTAGATGTGTATGGTTTAATAACATCATTATAAAACGTAACGATACAGGAGAGCATTTTTCAATTAGATTACCAAGAGATGTTGTAAACCCTGAACATCCGAAAAGAACTGACTACCTTATCCGGGATGCTAAAGGAAGATTGTCTTGGAAATCTTCAATTTCCAAGATCAAGAAGACACGGTAATTTTTTTCCTTTTAACATTTTACATTACCAAAGATAACACAGTAAATTCAATTTTTCCAAATTCTTAAAAAAAATGTGTGAGCAATTTGTTTAATTCTGATACATCATGTGTAAAAACATGATGCAGAATTAAATGAATTGTTCACACATTTTTTTTATTATCTTACAATGACCTTGACCTACTTCTTAAACTTAGAAATTTCTGCAAAATTTTAAAATAATGATAATATCAATTTCCCCCACTACTAAAAGTAAGGTGGTTGGTTTAAACCCAACCCTCACCCCCACCAGTACATAAATGTATAAAAGACGTGAAAGTTGAAGAATAGCCTGTATTTACGTTAGATTATAAAAAAATTGGGGATTGCGGTGATTTTATTAATTTAATAGTAGTAGTAGAGGGGAGAGAGGGGAAAGAGGGGAGGGAATGGTATAAATAGGGGTGGATGTTCACATCTTTCATCAGTATGCTGCTGCTTCTTGAATAGAGAACATCTACAACATGCTACGCTGCGCCATTTGTCAAGCCACATTCGAGGATGAAATAGATCTTCTACTTCATGAAATAGTCGATCATCCTACAAATGAAGAGGAATTAGAAGGATATCAAGACTTGATTGAAGAATTGAATAAAATAGGACAAGGAGAAGAAGAAGAACCGAAACCATCTACTTCAAGAGATCGAGGAGAAGAAGAACCAAAACCATCTACTTCCATGCTACGCTGTGCCATTTGTCAAGCCACGTTTGAGGATGAAATAGATCTTCTACTTCATGAAATAGTCGATCATCCTACAAATTATGAGGAATTGGAAGGATATCAAGACTTAATTGAAGAATTGTATAAAATAGGACAAGGAGAAGAAGAAGAACCCAAACCATCTACTTCAAGAAATCCAGGAGAAGAAGAACCGAAACCATCAACTTCAAGACCAAGTGTTATTCATTATGCACCCAAACGCCCAACTTCACCTTCAACTGATGCATCTCCAACAAACGTGGAACTACACGCTCATGCTCTACCGGGTAAAGTGGTAACACATTTTAAAATTGACAATGCTAGATTAAAACTGGAAGAATTTATGTTTAGTGCAAAAGGACTAGTAATTGAAACGCTACAAAATGAATTACAAAGATTAAATTTTATAAAGTTTGGACTATTGCTGGACACTATGTTTACCAACATGCAAAATGAAACATCGCCTAGAGGGTTTTTAACAAAAAACAGAACTATCATGTTTGGCTCAGATATTGAATTAATTGTAGATGAATGTTTTGAAGAACTTTTGACAAAATTGCAAGAACATGAAGGCAGGGGATCAGGATGGACTGTATTGAGCATATCAGGTTTGGATATAAGAGTGCATAAACATGGATATGGAATGAGAGGAAGTAGCTATATTCCTCTACCCAAGAAAATTGCTAATACTCTATCTTGCATAAATGTACAAAATGATGATACAGAATGTTTTAAATATTCAATGTTAGTAAAACATATCAAAAACAATCACCCGGAAAAGGTAGGAAGAGAATATAAAGAAGTGCAGCACAATTATAATTTTCAAGGAATGAGCTACCCTGTAAAAATCAAAGACATCACCAAGTTTGAAAAACAGAACCCAACTGCTTCTGTAAATATATATGGTTTAGATTCATCAAACAATGTATATCCTCTACGTATAAGTGCACACGAACTAAATAATCACACTGACTTGTTATTAATTACGAAAGGTGAAATATCGCACTATGTATATATTAAGAACTTTAACAAACTCGTTACTTCCCAGATTTCAAAGCATGGGGGATGTAAAACAATTTGTAAAAGATGTTTCTGTCATGTGAACAAATCTATGAGAAATGGAGGGTCTGAATGGTTGTTAGAACATAAAAGGTTATGCAATGGAAATGAAGAAGTTAAGATTAACCTACCACCAGCTGATAGAGCATTTGTACAGTTTAATAATGTAGTTCATCAATATAGAACTCCTATTGTCGTGTATGCTGATTTTGAATCTACTCTACTACCATTAGAACATCAAGAGGAGGACACATCAAGAAGAAACAAGTACCAACTACATTCACCCAACAGTTTTTGTCTACTCATCAAGTCAACACTTTCCAAAGAATATTTACAAGATTATGGACTGACAGCTGAACCAAAAGTGTATCGTGGTGAAGATGCAGCTAAACACTTTGTCGACGAGCTGTACAATATAGCTGAAAAAGTAGAGGCAATTTATACACAGGTAAAACCTATGACACCTATGTCACCCGATGAAGTTCAAGAATACGATTTATCAACATCATGTTATTTGTGCAAGAAAACATTTACAGAAGATAATCATAAAGTGCATGACCACGACCATCTGACTGGAAGCTACAGAGGTGCTGCGTGTAACGCTTGCAACTTAAACTATAAAATTCCTAACTATATTCCAATTGTAATGCACAACTTAAGCGGCTATGATGGACATTTTATAATACCTGAATTAGGAAGGGATAATGGTAAAATTGATGTATTAGCCGTAACGATGGAAAGGTTTATTAGTTTTTCAAAAAAGGTTGGTAAAATGAAACTCAGATTTCTTGACTCCTACAGATTTATGCCTTCTAGTCTTATGAAACTATCAGAAAATTTGACAAGAGAAAATTTAATAGAAACAAGTAAAATAGTAGACAACAACAAATTGGATTTAGTTCTTCGAAAAGGAGTTTTCCCCTATGATTACATCGATGGATTGCACAGATTTGACGAGACATCACTTCCTCCACCAGAAGCCTTTACCAACAAGCTGAACAATTCAGAAATATCACCAGAAGATTACCAACATGCATGCAGAGTTTGGAACGAACTTGATATGGAAACATTAGGGGATTATTCAGATTTTTATGTTAAACTCGATGTAACTCTGCTTTGTGATGTGATGGAGGAATTCAGAAACACCTGTTTGGGAGCATACGGATTAGACCCTCTTCATTCTTACACATCTCCAGGATTAGCTTGGCAGGCGATGTTAAAAGAAACCAATTGCAAACTTCAACTTTTAACAGATATTGATATGGTGCTGATGGTTGAGTCCGGTGTCAGAGGAGGATTGACTCAAAGCGTTGTAAGACATGTAAAAGCCAACAATAAAGATCTGCCAAACTACAACCAGCAAGAGCCATCAGTTTATCTTGGGTATTTTGATGCAAACAATTTGTATGGATGGGCAATGTCCAACCCCCTTCCATATGATAACTTTAAATGGATCGACCCAGAGTCAATTGGAGATATTGTTCAAATTCCAAAACATGGTGACACAGGATATATATTAGACTGCGATTTCGAATACCCAGAACATCTACACGACCTTCACTACGATCTTCCTCTTTTACCAAAAACAGAAATTTCACCAACTGGAAAACATCCTAAATTAATGATGAATTTAAATAACAAGCAAAGATATGTAGCGCACTTTTGGACTGTACAACAAGCACTTGAATTAGGACTTCGTCTAACCAAAGTACACAGAGTTTTGGAATTTTCTCAATCTTGCTGGCTGAAACCCTACATCGATTCCAACACTACAAGAAGAGCAGCAGCAACGTCAGCCTTTCAGAAGGACTTTTTTAAATTAATGAATAATGCCATATTCGGTAAAACTCTGGAAAATAAAAGGAAACATAAAAATGTAAAACTTGTAACAGATGCTAGGAAATTGGAGAAACTTGTACAGAAGCCCAACTTTGGATCATCAGTAATCATAAATGAAAACCTTGTTGCCGTATCTATGAAGAAAACTAGTATAAAAATGGATCGACCTTTGTATATAGGAATGTCAATACTAGATATATCAAAAACGCACATGTACGATTTTCACTACAACAAGATGGTTGCACATTATGGAAGAGAGAACATAGTTATAACTTACATGGATACAGATGCTTTTATTTACAAGATAATTACTCAAGATATGTATAGAGATCTTCGCACATTTGTATATAAAGATGAATTTGATTTTTCTGACTATCCTAAAGATCATCCGAACTACGATCAGGACAGAAACAAGAAAGTATTAGGGAAATTTAAAGATGAGGCTAACGGAGTGTTACTTGAAGAAATCGTAGCACTTATATCAAAATTGTATGCTGTGAAACTACATGATGACAACATTATAAAAAAGGCAAAAGGTGTAAAGAATTTGTATTTGAAGAAAAATGTACTTTTTGAAGACTACAAGCAAGTGTTGTATGAAGATAAAGTTATAACTGCACACTTCAACACAATCAGGAGTTATAATCATCAACTGTACAGTGTGACAGAAGTTAAGAAGGCGCTCTCCTGCAACGATGACAAACGACACATCCTACCAGACCGGATCCACACACTTCCATTTGGTCACTATTCCCTTAACCCTATCGACTAATTACCTTTTCATCGTCCTACACCACTTATCCTTTCTCCTTTCCGTAAAATTGGGGGAACACAGCATTGTCCGCTGTGTTCCCCCTTTTTTACACAAGGTTTGAATGACCTTGACCTATATAAGGAGATGCAAGAAAAAATGAAAATCATTACTTTGCCAACATTGACAGTGAAAACAACATAATGGCTTTTAAAGAAAACATTGTAAATGAGCTACACAAACCTGCAAGAGTAAACTTTCCAAGAAGAAATACAACTGTAAAAGGAATAAATGATTTGTATCAAGCAGATTTGATTGAAATGCGGCCATATAGTAAAATAAATAAAGGACATCATTATATACTTACAGTGATTAACTGTTTTACCAAAGTTGCAGATGCATTACCATTAAAGGATAAAACTGGTAAAAGCGTAACACAAGCCATGGAAATCGCTATAAAGAGAGATAAAAACAAAATGAAACATTTACAAACTGATGATGGCAAAGAATACTTTAATAAAAGTTTTTCAGAGTTAATGGAAAAATACAACATAAACCACTACTCAACCAAATCTGAAAAAAAAAGCGGCTATAATTGAAAGATTTAATAGAACGTTAAAAGGAGCGATGTATAAAATGTTTTCAAACAGAGGAACCTACTTATGGATTGATATTTTACCAATGTTAATAAGTGATTACAACAACAGGTTTCACAGAACTATTGGGATGACGCCAAATGAAGTAAACAAGAAAAATGCTAAACTTGTATTAAAAAGAATAAAGCACAATACAAAACCTAAAGTTGAAATAAAGAAGCCTAGAAAATTCAATGTAAATGATAAAGTTCGAATAAGTAAGTATACAACGATATTTACTAAAAAATATCTACCTAATTGGACAAATGAAGTATTTACCATATACAAAGTGCAACCAACTATACCAGAAACATACATATTAAAGGATAATAAAGGCAATTTGTTACAAGGTGCGTTCTACGGACATGAATTATTGAAATCTACAGTAGGTGATGTATATCTTGTTGAAAAAGTGTTACAAAGGAAAAAAGACCAAGTTAAAGTACGATGGCTAGGTTTTAACAAAACAGAAGATTCTTGGATACCTATAAAAGACCTAATTTAACGGGAACAGCTCATTGTACCATTGGATTTCAAATAAGATGGAGATTGTTCATCATAAAGATCAATTCAACATTAGTAATATTGATGATTACACTGTTGATAACGACACAATCAATACTGGCAAACATGGTAGTTTACTTCCAAACACAGTCAGATGTATTATAAGTGGTCCTTCAAACTGTGGAAAAACTAATGTCGTATTTAATTTGATTACAAATCCTAAAGGATTGAGGTTTAATAACTTATACATATTTTCAAAGTCACTACATCAGCCAAAGTATCAATTGTTGGAGAAAATCATATCGAAGGTGTCAGGTGTTAACTTTTATAAATTTAACGCCAGTGATAAAGTTTTGCAACCAAACCAAGCTAAACCATATTCAGTATTTGTATTTGATGACGTTTCATGTGAAAATCATGATACTATTAGGAACTATTTCGCCATGGGAAGACATAATAATATCGACAGCATATATATAGGACAAACATACAGTAAAATTCCAAAGCAGCTTATCAGAGATAATGCAAATGTTATAATTTTGTTCAAACAAGATGAAACCAACCTGAAACACGTATATAACGATCATGTAAATGCTGATATGTCATTTGATAAGTTTAAACAAATTTGTGGAAAAGCATGGGCAGAAAAGTATGGATTTTTGGTCATTATGAAAGAACAAGCCATAAAAGACGGACGATATAGAATAGGGTTTGATAAATACGTTCTGCTTCACTAAATATCACTATTTCAAATCAACACTTCGTACTGTAAACATGGCAAGTCAAGAAAAGCTCTTAAAAGAAATAAAATCACTTAGTGATTCTATTAGACATAAAAACAGAGCTCTGAAGTTAGGTATAAGCGAAAGAGAAAAGTTTATAGAATCAACGTTTAAACCCGTTACTGATCCTTTAAACAGATTAGTTAAGAATATTGAAAAACCTTTCGAAGGAGATGCTATTCTACCGATTTCTAAGTATGAAAAAGAATCAAGAGATTATGAACAATACAAACAATTTCAATCAACTGAAGAAAGTGGTGAAAGCGAAGAAAGTGAAGAAACAGAAGAAACAGGAGAAACAGAAGAAACTGAAGATTCAAGAGAAAAGGAAGGATTTTCCGCAGGTCAAGAAGAAGGATCTACTAATCCTACAAATTTAAGTACATTAAGCACAAACATAGCATTCAAAGGGAATTTGGGCAGAAAATATTTATTAAACATGTTACATTCAACACAGGCTAATCGAAGATATCACATTTATGGAGCTAGACTAGAAGACAATGGTATTATGATTGGAGACAGTAATTTGGATATTGATGAAAACGATAACATCCTTATTGGTAACCAAAAATATAAAGGTACAACAGGACTGTTTGAACTTATTTTTAAAAACAAACCTGGTAAATATACCAAAAAAAGACCTATCAGTGTTTAAAAATATACTAAATGATACAAATGCACATAAAAAGCAGTATTCCAAAGATTTGCCCATTTATCGAAATCGATCAATAAAATACACAAGTGTCATAGCTGATCTTTTTCCAACACAAGTAAAAAAATCTCAACTTAAAAGAAGAGCTATATCTACAGGTGAATTAAATGTGTTACACAAAAGACCAAGAACCAACGAACCTACATCTTCAGGGAAAGGATTATTAAAAAGTCTATACAATACCAACATAATATATTATAATGATGTCAATAAGCTGGTTGATCGAATGAGATTATTACATGAAGCCATGGAAGCCGGTCATACCGGATTGGACAATGAATGGGTAGCTTTAATCGATGAACTACGAAATCGAAGGATTATTGCTTAATCATCGCATATAAAAGGAGGACAAGAATCGAGGGAACTCAGTTGAATCATGAGCGTGGACAAGTTTGGAAGGTATTCCAATTTTGGAGAAAAACCAAAATCCAATGGTAAAAGATATAGTTTACCATTAACAGCTGAAGGAGATTATAACATAAGCAGCAAACGATTGAAGTTTGTAAAAGATCCAGAAGATGATAATGATGCAATAAATTTGAAAACTTTAAAAAGTGAAAAATTGTTGAACCTACAACTTCAAAACGACTCTTATAATGCTAAGTCTCATAGAATAACAAATGTTGGTGAACCAATAGAAAACTCCGATTCCGTCACCAAAGATTATTTACTTTCAAAACTGTCAAATACTTTACAAGTTAATAATGAAGTTTACGATGTTAAAAACAGAAGAGTTACAAACTTAGCTGATCCTGTCGATAGTCAAGATTCAGTCAATAAAGGATATTTACATTCTATAATCCCTGAAAGAAAAGAAGATAGATTCTCTTTTTATAACTTTGTTATAAATGATATAGGATACCCTAAAGAAGATTCGGATGCAGTTAACCTCAAATATGTTAAAGATAATTGTATTATTCACGATAATGAACAAATTGATTGCAAAGGTAAAATATTACATAAGGTTAAAGAAGGATTAAAACCAACAGATGCTGCCACTGTAAGTCAAATCATGTTACAAAAGAATGGAAATTGGCATGCTGAGAACAAAAAGATAACTAATGTAAAAGGTGGAGTAAATCCTGAAGATGTGGTAGTTTTTAAACAAGTTCCTGTAATAACCGATGAATATAAACATAATAATATAAAGACTACCACTTTTGATTGTAAAAACTTACCATTAGCAAATGTTCATAATGCAGTTTTACCTCACGAAGCGGTAACTTTGGATCAGATGAAAGATCATATAAAAAGCCAGTGTATAATAAAAGATGAACAAAATGAAGAAATATACACATGTAATAATAAAAGAATTACAAATCTTGAAGATCCACAACAAATGGATAATGCTGTCAATGTAAACTATCTTGCTAGACTTTTGGGTACTGTAATGTTTGATTTTCACAATATGATACCAGCATATCCAGGACATAACAAAGTGCATCCAGATAATAGAGATCAATGGATTGATAGGGTCATTATGAAGCAATATTTTATGTCTAGCAAAACAAAGATGCTTAGAACTAAACCTGTAGAAAGATTTCACCATTAGAAAAATGTTTACAATGCAGTTTTACCTCACGAAGCGGTGACTTTGGATTAGATGAAAGATAATATAAAAAAGCAAGTGTTAATAAAAGATGAACAAAATGAAGAAGTACACACATGTAATGATACAACATATTCAAAATATAACAAAGAAGATGAAAATACAAAAAATATAATATGGATTGATAAAGGTACATAATAAGAAATCAATTCGTAAATGAAACATTCATTGTCAAACACTTGAGGAGTGAAGCCGATGTGGGTACATTCCCCTATAAATAGAGATGTCAAAGGTTAAGCACATCAGTCGTGATATAGAGAGCTTGAAGAGAGGAAGAGGATTGACATCATCAGCAGTTTCTCTATTATCTAAACCAATTGGAGCAATTGTTAACAAAACAATAGATTTACTACCAGTAGAACTGCATTTGCCTGGAGGATATCAATACTGTGGACCTGGAACAAAATTGAAAAAACGTCTGGAAAGAGGAGATTCTGGAATAAATAAACTAGATCAAGCTTGCAAACAGCACGATATAGCATATTCAAAGTTTGCAGATACAAAAAATAGATCCATAGCGGATAGAGCGCTTGCTGAAAAGGCTTGGCAAAGAGTAAAATCTAGTGACGCAAGTTTTGGTGAAAAAGCAGCAGCTTTGGCAGTAACAGCAGCAATGAAGACAAAAACTACGTTTGGAGGAGGAAAGAGGAGGAAAGGCCGAAAACGAACGGTTAAAAAGCAAGGAGGTAGTATTAAAAAGAAAAGAAGGAATAATCAAAATAAAAAAAACAAGAAACCAACAATATGGTCAATGATAAAAAAAGGAGGAGGATTATACTTAAGACCATACCGTGTGTATTAAACAAGAAAAAACAAATACTAATTCCAAACAAAGAGTTGACAAATAAAGAATTAATTATATACGCTTCTTGTATGAAAATACCATTTTTTAGAGGAGTGTTTATGAAAGATGCATTGCCCGGTAAAATATGGAAAAATGAGACTGGAATAGTTAATTTAGAAAACAGTGAAGGTCCTGGCACTCATTGGATATGTTATAAAAAACTTGATCAAATTATTTATTATTTCGATAGTTACGGTAATATGCCACCACCTAAAGAGCTTCAACGTTACTTTCGCACAGCAAAAGAAGTATTTTACAACTATAACAGAGAACAACCTGACGATACAACAATTTGCGGACACTTATGTTTAGATTTTTTAGCTAGAAGCGTTAGTCAACTTTAAGATGTCTTCCTATACGGTCTCATTGACCGGCACTTCATCAACTCTGCGCAGTATTCTATTTCCAGCTCTACGATTGCAAAAAGGAAGATTATGGGAAGCTGCATTATTGGATTTAACAACATACAATTCTATTCCAAATATTTCTGAAGGAGTCAATAACAAATTACACTATTACAAAAGCAAAAATAATTTAGGAGAATTAACACCAATGAAAGAAATTAGTTTACCGACAGGATCTTACGAAATAGACCATATTAACGAATTTATACAAAAACAAATGAAAAACGAAGAACTTAACGAACTTGTTCAAAAGGAATCAGAAAAAGAATATATAACAATAAGAGGAAATAACAATACCATGAAAGCTGAAATAACTTCTTCATATTATATTGATTTTACTCAAAAACATTCGATTGGAGGATTATTGGGATTTTCTGAAACAACTCCAATACTAGAACCTAAAAAGACCTATTCTGGTGATAAAACTGTAACAATACTGAAAGTTAATACGATAGACATTACATGTAACATTATACAAGGATCATACAGAGATGGAGAGAATAGTCATATATTGCACACATTCTATCCGACAGTCGCCCCAGGTTTTAAGATTGTAGAAAAGCCACAAAACTTGGTGTACCTTCCCTTAAACACCAGTGTTGTTTCAGACATCGTGTTGAACATACTAGATCAAGACGGAAACCTCATAGACTTCAGAGAAGAACGTATTACGATCAGGATTCACATAAAAGCATCAACCTAAACCATGGGATTGTCATTCAAGAAGAGAGAGTTGTCGGGTAAACACCTAACTAGCTCATCATCTGCAAAAGGATTAACTACTGAAAACATTCAGTTTTTACAGGATATTGGATTAAAACTCATTGAAAATGGAAATACTGGATATAGCACAAGGACCGACATTCGACGAGACTTTATGGGAAAAGGAGTATCACACGCACAACCCCTACGCTTCGTCAAAATTGAATAATAATGATGAAATTAGAATTCCTATACAACAACAGGATATTTACACTCTTCCGTGTGAAAGTTATCTATATATTGAAGGAAGAGTAACAAAAAAAGATGGAACAGTTGGAACCACCGTTCCTTTTATCAATAATCCAATGGCATTTTTATTTGATGAAATTAGATATGAAATATCGGGAGTAACTGTGGATTCTACAAAGAAAGTAGGTTTAACAAGCACATTAAAAGGATTAGCATCTTTGACACAAAACGAGAAGAATTTGTTAAGAATTGGAGGATGGGTTGCACCCGATGAAGACACAATCACCCCTGATTCTGCAGGGAACTTTGATTTCTACATACCATTGAAATTATTTCTAGGCTTTGCTGAAGATTACAGAAGAGTAATAATAAATGTGAAACAGGAATTAGTATTATTAAGATCATCAAATGATAAGGATACTATTTGTGCAGCAGCTGGAACCACTGATGCAAATTTAGACTGGAATTTAACTTTGGACAAAATCGTTTGGAGAGTACCACATGTGCGATTAAATGATGAACATAGAATAACACTGTTGAGACAACTGAAATCAGATAGAGATATTGTAATACCATTCAGAAGTTGGGAATTTCATGAATATCCAGTTTTACCTAAAACACAAAGACACACATGGACTGTAAAAACATCTACTCATTTGGAAAAAGCAAGATATGTAATATTTGCACTACAAACAAAAAAAAGGAATAATATACTAGCTAATGCCAGTCATTTCGATCATTGCAAACTAACAAATTGTAAAGTGTTTCTTAATTCACAATTTTTCCCTTACGACAACTTTAATATTTCTTTCACTAAGAAGAGGTACACCGTTTTGTATGATATGTACGCTAGATTCCAAAGTTCATACTACGGGAAAACAAACACCCCGATACTGTCTCCCGAACAGTACAAATCAAAAGCTCCAATAATTGTAATAGATTGTTCAAAACAAAACGAATCTGTAAAGTCATCAAGTGTGGATATAAAAATAGAAATGGAGTTTGAAGAGAACGTTCCTGATGCAACATCTGCATATTGTTTAATTTTGCATGATAAAATTGTAACGTACACACCATTGACGGGATTAGTCAAAACAGTGTTGTAAATGAGTTTCACCACAACCACCAGTCGGCTATAAAAGGAGGAGCTTCGCACACCATCAATCAGTCTTTGCTCGTTCGTTGAATGGGTAACATCCTACACTACATCATGAGTAAAATGAGTTCTCCATCAGTCGTACAAAAGGATGCAGAGGAAGCAGCATTATTGGAAGAAGAAAACCATGAAGAAATCGTAAATGAAATAGAAGAATTTTTAAAGTTTCGAAAACAAGAAGACAAAGAAGACAAGGAAGAAAAAGAAGAAAAAACTAAAAAAAATGGCACTAAGAGGAAGCGGAAAGATGAAGATACAATACCAATTAATATTTTGAAAGAAGTTTTCCTACGCATTTACTATCCTATCTCACTATGTTTGGGTAAAAGTGTAACAGCTGGACTAATGAAATCATCGGAATATACACCTACAGTAATCTTGCAGCATGGTACAAAAATGGTTATATTTTCTGAAACGGCATGGGAATCTTTTCTAAAACATTTAAATCTAATTGAATGTTACTTAAATACTAATGTTTGCGGAAGGAAAACTAATATTCGACTTTTGGATTCTGACAATGAAATTGACATAGTAAAGAATCGTGGAACACTACAAGTACGATTTAGAGATTTAACTCAACATGAAAGTAAAATTTTACTCTCACGTGAAGAATTCTACATTTTAATGCATGCAACGTCTCCTATCTCTAGATATATGAAACAACTTGTATTCTCAAGTTCAATCATCAAGGAGTATTTAATTGATACACTAGAAAAACAACCGGAAAGCACCATATTATACGGACACGTGGATACATCTATTTTTAATAGATTGCCTCATGAAGTTGGTATGTGGAGACAGTTAAGGAACTTCGAATCAATTGATGAAGAAGCGATAGAAGCTGTTGAAGAATATGAAACTATAAACCAAGAAGAACCAGCAACCCAAGAAGTGTAATTAAAGAAAAACAGTATAAAAGAGTGACCAAGGCGCGGTGTGAATTCAGTTGAACACTATACGTGGTGGTGTGTAGATAGGGTTAAACATTATGGATATAAAACCCTGTGTAATAGAATTTCAAGCATTTCGTGATAACAAAGATGAATTTGTGATAAAAGAATTAGTGATTTTAGATTTGATTACACATGTCGTATACCCGTTTATATTTGAAGCTCCATTTTCAGTAAACCAATTGAATGACAAAGCAAGAAGAACAAACAAATGGATAACTAAACATTTTCACCATATTCAGTGGAACGAAGGATTGATAAGCTATAAGCACTTGAACAATATCATGTATCATTTTTCTAACAAGTTTTCCCATATTTATACAAGAGGATCGGAAAAAAGACAATGGATACAACAATACACATATCACGATGTTTTCGACATAAGAATGGACAAGGATCATCAAATTAATTATGGACCTATTTGTACTTTAACAGATCACTCTTATCGCACAGTAACACAATGTGCACTACAAAACGCATACCGATTAGCTAATTTTCTAGTTCTTCACTATTGGGACAAAAATAAATTCAAACAGCAACAGTGGAAGTATTACGAAGGAAATAGCAGTGGAGGGGGGAACGTGTGCTATAAATACAGTGGACAGTCTCAGGATCCTCATCAGTATTACTCCAGACATCGCAGAGGCAACATCTCACAGGGTAGTCCTAATCAAGAAAATGGCTTCACAACAGTTTCTCCAGTCTTTGGTGGATCAGTTCAACACCCAGTCCAAATCCAGCATTCTAAGTACTAAGAAATGTCACGAATTGAAGGAACACAAACACTACATCGTTCACGAGCTGAAGAAGACAGAAACTTCACATGGAGACGCAATTTTAGCATCACTGAGCGAGGCACCGTTTTCACCAGGTGATGAACCGAAATTTCAAGTTTATCTTCCAAGACGATTTGTGCAGCAACTACAAAACGAAGACCTGCGAGGTATTCAACCAGGATCCCTCTATTTGGTATCACACGGAGTTTGCGGAAACAATTCCACTGAACTATCTCTACACATCACCCATCAATGTTAGTTTTAAGTTTTTTTCTGTAAATAACCATCTATGTACATATGTTTGTAAAATGTTTATGTCATTAAAAAAAAATAAATTAAAAACAATTAAAAGAGGAAACAACATATCAGCATATAATTAATTCTATATGCTGATATGTTGTTTCTTTTTTTAAAATTCAAACAAATGACCTTGAACTTTGTACTATAAATAACAGGTCTTACACGCAGTTGCTCTCAGTCTTGTTTCAACAATTCACCGAGCATCATGTCACAGCGTAAATACAATTTACCTTTTGTTTACAAATCCAAATACGATTTGGATAACTATTGTTGTAATTTAAAATGTTTTAGAAAGCCTGAAAGTAAAGTTGACGGAAAAGCTTGTAAAAAATGTGAGTCTGTTGGCTATTGCAAATGTAGGTGTAAAACATATCAAGACAAGCATCAAAATTACATACACGATCTAACACAAATGGTTAACCTACTATGGAAAAATGTAGACTAACTTGTGAGAGCTGCTGACTCTTGCACTATAAATAGAAGCTCACAACACATTGCTTCTCATTCTTGTTTTAGAATTCAGTCGAGCAACATGTCACAGTGTAATTCCAATTCATCTTTTGATCAAAAATCGGAATACGATTTAAAATACTATTGTTGTAATCTTAAGTGTTTCAAAACACCTGAATGTCAAGTAGATGGAATGGCTTGTAAAAAATGTGAATCTTTCTCCTATTGTCAATGTAATTGTAAAACGTATCAAGAAAAACTGAAACATCACTCACAAGACAAGGGACGTAGAATCAAAATACTTTTAAAACGGATGGAATGATGCCCTCATGTTGCTCTCCCCCACCTCTACTACTTTCCCCCACCCCTACTGCTTTAGCTCCGCCCACTTCGTCAGGGACCTGCACTTCTTTACTCGCAACAGTCACTTCGCATCCAGCTCTTCACCAGTCAACTCAACCTCTCTCGTTTACTTTGCACAAGATGGCCAACCAACAACAACAACAACAACAACAGTGGACAAGCGATATTGAAGACTCTGACCTACACCAAGCATGCATCGAGGCAGAAGAGCAGGAGCGAAAACGAAAGGAAAAAAACTACTTCAACTGCTAGAGGAGGAGAAAGAGATTCGACACAAATTTGATCGTGTTTGGTGCGCTCAGCCTCGAGACGACATCGAATGGGCCGAGCACAATGCAGACATGGCAAGATGGAAAGAGCTCCATAATACAATAGAGGAGTTGAAGAAGTAAACATCCAAATACACAAGCGTCGCCGAGCTACACAAAACGGCCTTTATAAAGGCCACCAATAAACTCATTCGTTTTACACTTTAGCAGACGCTCACTCTAGATACGTACGTTCGCACATGTTTTCCTTATTAATTGTAATAGTATGTAAGTTATTGTCATTCCTCATGTTTTATACAAATAAACAATAAACAAAACAAGGAAGCTATCCTACACTACAACTGTAGGCTAGCTTCCTTTTTTTAAAACACAAACGAATGACCTTGAACATCATATGATCATCCATCGTGACGTCAGCTCAAATCCAACGCCATTTCCGGATGTTTACGTCATTTCCGCATTATGCCCTTTAAACTAATTAACTTTGTAACATCTGCTAACATCTGCCCGACAGCTGTTACGCGCGTTTCCACCAGGTCACCACTACTAATGTCTTCGTCATAAATGACTAACAGTCTTTCGCACTGCACACTCTTAGGCTTAGTTCCGTCTTAAATGTTAAATTTAAGTAGCTTTTAACAAACAAAGTTTCAAAGCTAATCAATTATCAGAAGGATAAGTCATATATCTACTTGGAAGTCACTGAGCTAACTTAAATCTGTGGTGTGAACTTAAAGAGTTTTTTTAGATACCTTCGGGAACTATACACAAAGCATTGTCCATAACTGTATGCTAGAAATTAAAAGACAAAAATAATTATTGACAGGTTTACGATAAAATAACATACACTAATTCACACTTCGATGGAGCAAACTCGTTAATATTTATTTGGAGAGGAAGTGTTTTACTGTTTATCATATTAAATATCTAAGGAAAGAGGCTTGAAAATGTTGCAGATAATGGAACTTCATTATTCATCGTAATGCAGAAGCTTTGTTTCCTTTTAAGGATCATCTTTCTGTCTTTGTGTTATTTATTCTTGCCATTTACATTTCCATTATATCATTACCTGTCTTGTAAATGGTTTATGCAAATTTCAAAGATACGGTAATCAAATTTAAACTAGAAAAAGTACAAATATTTATTTTAAGAATATTGCATATTTTATTTTCATTACTGCATGCAGTTTGTATATTTTAACCTACAAAACTTTGCTGCTAAAGATAGAAAAGCGTCAAACTCGTGTATTAAAATACTTAGATTTTATTCATTGGATAAATAAATAAGCAAATAAAGGGGCATTTATAGTTGTAAATATAGTTACAATAGTTGTATTTACAACAAGGGGTCTTAGGTACAATGTCTTCAGTAATTGGAAGATCGTTGTTCAAAGATAACTAAGTTATTAATCAACACAAAATTTTTCCATTACCGTCTAATTTGACATGTAAAAAATATATCGATTTAAGCAAACATTTGAGAAACAATATTAAACATATTATAAAAATGTGTGATACAAATGCAATCAAACAACCCATAAAGTATTCCTCAAAATATCTACACCTATCCAGTAAACAGAAAGATGGCGGTGTGTGAGTATGGAATATGTTGCAATTGAGTTCGATTTCTACCATTTACTCCGGTAATTAATAGACCAATCCTTCTTTAATTATATTAATATATCTTACAAAATAGTGGCAGATTCTTTTTATTATAATAAAAAGACTCAGACTAAAAATGAATTAGTAGTAGACTCAAAAACTATTGGTCGTTGAATTGAAGAGTCAAATATCTTGTAGGGAACTTTGCTGTAGTGTGTTTTATGTTTTTCCTCTTCTGTGCATTACAGTGTATGTTAAAAGTTAACGGAAGTGGTTGTAAAATAATGAAATGGAAACGAAATTTGACGTCCACCTTCCAAGTGATATTAAATATCTAATTTTCAGTAGGTGTTAGCATAGACAAAAAGAATGAAATAAGATTCAAATGAACCTAGAAGGTGAACAAATGAACGAACATCTCAAGGCTCATCGTCACATCGTCAAGTAATTCAATTGAGCTCCGGATTACAGGTACAGGTGCTCAGTACACCACACCTCACCTCCACCTTCCTATACTTTCACCCCCACAAACCGCACCGCCAGGGAGAGAGGTGCCTGGATGATGGGGGATTGGGGAAAAGCTTAGGAACCGGTCCATGGTGAAAGTCGCTCCGTGCGTCGGCATTCCAGCCGTGGAGCGGCTAACTGTAGAGGGATACATGTAACGAGACCGATCCGACAAAAAGTATCCGAAATTCGGCTATCGGAGTGGTAATTTGGATAAAGCAGTACTTTATAAGACCGAGCGAGAGAGAGAGAAAGAGAGAGAGAAGTCGATAGAGAGACGTTTCAATGTGAAATTGTTTCAATGCTAGCAGAGTACCCGTTCTTCGTACGGGGTTGGCATATAAGTATAAAATGCTTATTGCAGTTATGAGGTCGTACGAAGGACGGGTACTCTGCTAGCATTTAAAAAATTTCACATTGAAACGTCTCTCTATCGACTTCTCTCTCTCTTTCTCTCTCTCTCGCTCTGTCTTATAAATTACTGCTTTATCCCAATTACCAGTCCGATAGCCGAATTTCGGATACTTTTTGTCGGATCGGTCTCGTTACATGTATCCCTCTACAGTTAGCCGCTCCACGGCTGGAATGCCGACGCACGGAGCGACTTTCACCATGGACCGGTTCCTAAGCTTTTCCCCAATCCCCCATCATCCAGGCACCTCTCTCCCTGGCGGTGCGGTTTGTGGGGGTGAAAGTATAGGAAGGTGGAGGTGAGGTGTGGTGTACTGAGCACCTGTACCTGTAATCCGGAGCTCAATTGAATTACTTGGAGATGTGACGATGACCGATTAATTGAAATTTAATTCATAAAATTAAATTCTTTTTGTCTATGGTGTTAGCCACCAGATTAAATTTGAATATTTATAATGGTTTAAGTACATGCATTCAGTAACCCAAATGCAAATTTATGCTTGTGGCAACTATAGTTTCGGTTCTGCTTAGGAATCATCTGTAGGCCATATAAGGTGAATTCAGGCTATTTTCCTTTGTTGTATTATTTTTAATGTTTTCACATTTTTCTATCAATGTGCGTGTTCGTATGTGTTTTTATGCGTTTTTATAATCAATAACGACCTAGAGATGAGGTAAATATCCTGAACGACACCTTGTACGGCCTGATGATGGTTCCTTCAGAACCGAAACATTAGTTGCCACAAGCAGCAATTTGGATTACTGATTGCAGGTACTTAAACCATTATAAATAAATAACTAATTTTTAACAGTCGTGCCACTGTCAGTAAGTTGGTTACTTTTATATCCTAAATTCATAGTAAAGTGTCACATTATATTATGATAGTCTAAATACATATGCATCAAACGATTATGTAGTCATATAATTTATTGTATACAAATTATATGACAACATGTATACGTGGACCGGTGTAATATTTTTGGTATCACAGTTTGAAATCATTTTATTTTCTATAAAACATAAACTCATAAACAAAAGACTAAATGTAGTAGAGCCGTAGTACAACTCAGTTTTACTAGTTTCAATGTTACTTTATAGTGGAATTCCATTAGGTTAGCTGACAGTAACAACTGGATGTTTCCTATTCCATTAGAGGTAAACGGTTAACTGGGTACCTACTCATATTTTATGGTATCATCGAGGGATATGACGGTTTATAAGGTATAGTCATTTACGGAACTATATTATTCTGCAGATTTCTTGTTGAGTAACTCAACTCAACTTCATCTCAAAAGTACTTAAAATGTTCCCACAGTTATTATCGAAGAATCAGAGGCATTTCTTACTAAACAGGTATTACATATTTGTTTTAAAACATTTAAATATATAAGAGAGTAATGCCTAAAATTAGGCCCGTTAAATAATTGTTTAAGTTTTTTTCCATAGGATATTAAAACGACCACGACAATAATTACTTCAGACAACCGAGGACTTGAGTAAGCGTGTGGTAAGTTCAAAGTACGCGACACTTGTAATTCACATGTATTTATGGCCTTACGCCAGAACTAGAACTAACATGAAGTTAGAGACACAAAGGATAATTAAACAACCACAATAATGACTTCAGACAATCGAGATGTAGGGTGAGTGTGGAGCTTACAGTCAACTAAACGTGTAATGTGCTTGATCCAAACCTGGTTTTACAAGGTTTTAAACAATCAACATTGTTATTATGCAAGTGTTAGTCATTTAACACCGTATCATTTAATTGAAAACCAAAGATGACGTCCTGCAAAATTATATTTGTCCTTTTGTCACAAAATTGATCATTTATGCCTAACTTAACTTCTTACGAGATTTCTAATCAAAATCACAAAACACTGAAATTGTCCAGGTATTGATGGACTTTACCAGAAGTTAAAGCATTTGATGTATTTTTAGCGAAAGGAACATAATACAAACATAAATATATTACACTTTCATGTAAATAAATTTAGTGCTATTTTTTTCAACCCTGATACTTTACCTAGTGTCCTAAATAACAAAACAAACACTTTGTTAATTCGTTAAATTAACAATTTAAATCATTTTATTTGAACACTTTGATTTTATATATATATAAAATCCTAGAGAAATAGGTTTCAATTGTAGCTGTTCATTTGGTTGGAAGTATGAGGAAACAATGTATATAGTAGTGTAGCTTACTGATGTATGTAGCTTCGGTCGAACGCACTCCAATATAATCACTGCATAATACCGGTCTAAACAGCTGATGACCACTCGACTGTGAAGAACTGAATATGACTAAAACAATCGATTCTACATGGTTTGGTAAATATATCATGCAGTAACAGTTTTAACAATTATTTATTTGTTTCAAAAAGTAAGTTTTTAATTAAATTCCAGCTTCACTTTCTATTAATGTGATTTATGCAGAAAACAAATAAATACATTCTGACGTAAAACAAAAAGCTATCAGGGTAATAGGCGGGAATTGGATGGTGGGAAACTCTATTGATCAGCTGATTGATAGGGTTATATTGAAGCTGTGACAAATTATAATTGGCTGCTATATGGATAATGAACGAGTAAATAGCTGACCGAGCTAGATGAGTCATTGAGGCTTCTACTGACCTGTGCTTGCTTAAAACAGTGATAGATTTGTCAATTCTGAAAAGTTTATCATACAAATAAATTTACGCTGTTATTTTACATCACGGTAAAAAAGTCATTGTTTTGTGATCAAATTTTAATATTATAAGTAATTATTTGTCTCTATTTAAACCCCATTGAAAAGAAATGCTCACGCACATTATATGTAAAACCTGGTACTAAAAAAGCAAAATTCACAAATTAAGTACAATTATTTGATTTAAATTGAGTTAAAGAGTAACACACCAATCCATTAGATTAAATAGAATAATGAATTTATTTCAAAATTGGATTTACACAAGCTGTATGCATTAACCTACGAATCTCATATTTATTCAGCCGTTAAAACATAATATTAAATTTATCAAATGCTGATGAATATGAAGGTTTATCTCAGTGTATCCACATTTTCAAATATTGTGTCAATAAACTCAGATACCTTGAAAGCTTTTGTATATTCAAATTCAAATTCAAATTCAAATTGTTTATTTGGCCATTAAACATTACATAATAGGCTATGTCAATACATAATTCAGTAAATAAAAATAAACCATCATCAGAGATTGGTTAACAATCAAATCAAACCATGCTTAGTTTAAGTCAAATAGCATACAAAATAAAAAGTTAAATAAATCAGATTAAAACCATGCACATTTGGAGAAAATAAAATCAAAAAGCAGTTAAAAAAAAGCACACACCATGCATTACCTAATTACAGGTGGACCTCTGTCTTAAGAAACTCACTAGAGTCAAATAAAGGTGTTTCTAGGAGCCAATTATTTAGAAAGGCTTTGAATTTTTGTAAAGGCAAACGCCTCACTTCAAGAGGCAGATGGTTAAAATACTTGCAACCTGTAACAGGAAAACAATTAATTGATTTACTCAGTCTGTGCCTTACAGTGAAAATATCAAACCTATTTCTAGTGTTATGGCTATGTACATGCTGATTTCTAGGTAGGTATATTTCATTGGACTTAATTTCTAGGAGACATTGAAAAATGCAATGTGGTCACTTTTTTTAACTTATTAGAACTGTGTCTCGAATATCTTCTGACATTAGGTCTATTTGTGATTATCGGCACAGACCATAACATAAACTTGTTAAGACATTCAAGCGAGGTCACCGATTTTTTAAATTTACTCCGTAGTTATAACCTCTACTGTACCATAATTGAACCTACAAGAGAGAAAGCTTCGTTGGATACATTTATCTCTAATTTTGATCGCTGGAACTACAAAGCAGCTGTCAGCCGGGAACAGATTGCAGATCACCAGCATGTCTTCCTTTCCATTGAAACTGAATCCAGTGGTACTATTGCTGAAAACAGACTATTAGACACCAATTCTAGCCCTGAGGTTAGTTTTAGAGTATTCAACCCCTCTAATGTCCAGTATTTCAATGATATGGTATCAACGCATATTGACTTATGGTGCGAGACTTTGCCCTACCTTACTGCTAATGAGGCCTTTCATTGTTTATTTGACAACATAAAACATGCCTTTGACTTGTGCATTCCTCTTAAGAAGAAAACTTCTCAAGCAGGTGTTGTAAATAGCAATAGAAAAACACACTCCTCTGACTGGTTTGGTCCTGAACTATCTAGGTTAAGGAATTTTGTTATATTTGTAAGTGATCTGTCAAAGAACAACCCTACTCTAATTCCTTATTTAAAGAATTTAAGAACAAATTACAAAACAAAAGTAAAAGAGGCTAAGCAGGCTTCAGTGGCTGCTTCTATCTCCAATGCAGCAAATCCTTGTAAAGCAGCTTGGGATTTTATTAAAGCCACCAAATCAAAGCCCACTGTCAGTAGCAAAACCTTTGCCCAAGCTGAAGAATTTAATCAATATTTTGTAAATTCTGTAGAGGAACTCATAGGGGGTTGTAGCACATCCCTAACACCAAGTACTAGTACCGATAATGTAGAAAATAGTCTTAAATCAGTCCCAATTGTACCTTTTAACTTTTCTTGGAGGCCTGTGACGCCAACTGCTATCATTAACATTGTGCATAGCTTTAAACTGTCAAAGAGTAAAGATTGTTTTGACATGACGATTGAACTGCTTAAGGGTATAATTAATGTAATTGCTTCTCCCATGGCTACCATCATAAACACCTGTTTGTATGAGGGGGTATTTCCTGACGCCTTGAAAATCTCCAGAGTGGTACCAGTTTTTAAAAAGGGATCTCATGATAACTTGTCTAGTTATAGACCTATAGCTATAATTCCCATTCTGGCAAAGGTGTTTGAGGCTGTTATGCTGGAACAACTGTATGAGTACTTTGAAGTGCATCACCTGCTTGTGCCTGGGCAGTACGGCTTTAGGAAGGGCAGATCCACTGTTTCGGCAGTGGACTCCCTTCTTCAGGTAGTGCTTGATTGCTTTGAAACCAAACAAAACACTTCTGTCTTGCTCTGTGATCTTTCACGAGCTTTTGACTGTGTCTCTCACCAAATTCTTCTTATGAAACTTGAAAGATATGGCCTGCAGAGTGGTGCACTCGACGTACTCAGATCTTACCTTAGCAATAGACAGCAGATAGTATGTTGGAATGGTAGAAATTCCACCCCTTTGGCAGTAAATCATGGTGTCCCTCAGGGCTCCATATTGGGCCCTTTCTTGTTTTTGGTGGCCATTAATGACCTCTACTATGAAGTGTCAGGTAACGTTATTATTTATGCAGATGACACTACCTTGTTTGCCAAAGATCCTGACTTGAAGCTCTCAAAAACCAAAGTTGAGGGTTTTCTTTCTACTGCTACTGCCTGGTTCAATGTTAACAAACTGATCCTCAATGAATCCAAGACTCAGGCAATCACCTTTAGCTTGGGAAAGTCTGCTGAGTGCACTGACCATGTAAAGCTGCTGGGCTTTACTCTGGACCCTCACCTTGACTGGGGAGATCATCTTGAGTCGCTGTGCTGTAGGCTTAACAGGGTTATATTTTTATTGAGAAGACTGAGTTTTTACCTGCCAAAAGATTTTATACGTGTTGCTTACTTTGCTTTTTTTCACTCTATTATTGTCTACGGAACGAGACTCTGGGGTCACTCGCCTAAAGTCAACAAAATTCTGGTTCTGCAAAAGAAAGCGATGAGGGTACTTAGTGGAGCCCAGGATCTCGCGCACTCCAAACCACTGTTTCTCCAAAACAAAGTCATGACTGTATATAATGTATATATTTTTCAATGTCTCCTAGAAATTAAGTCCAATGAAATATACCTACCTAGAAATCAGCATGTACATAGCCATAACACTAGAAATAGGTTTGATATTTTCACTGTAAGGCACAGACTGAGTAAATCAATTAATTGTTTTCCTGTTACAGGTTGCAAGTATTTTAACCATCTGCCTCTTGAAGTGAGGCGTTTGCCTTTACAAAAATTCAAAGCCTTTCTAAATAATTGGCTCCTAGAAACACCTTTATTTGACTCTAGTGAGTTTCTTAAGACAGAGGTCCACCTGTAATTAGGTAATGCATGGTGTGTGCTTTTTTTTAACTGCTTTTTGATTTTATTTTCTCCAAATGTGCATGGTTTTAATCTGATTTATTTAACTTTTTATTTTGTATGCTATTTGACTTAAACTAAGCATGGTTTGATTTGATTGTTAACCAATCTCTGATGATGGTTTATTTTTATTTACTGAATTATGTATTGACATAGCCTATTATGTAATGTTTAATGGCCAAATAAACAATTTGAATTTGAATTTGAATTTGAATATACAAAAGCTTTCAAGGTATCTGAGTTTATTGACACAATATTTGAAAATGTGGATACACTGAGATAAACCTTCATATTCATCAGCATTTGATAAATTTAATATTATGTTTTAACGGCTGAATAAATATGAGATTCGTAGGTTAATGCATACAGCTTGTGTAAATCCAATTTTGAAATAAATTCATTATTCTATTTAATCTAATGGATTGGTGTGTTACTCTTTAACTCAATTTAAATCAAATAATTGTACTTAATTTGTGAATTTTGCTTTTTTAGTACCAGGTTTTACATATAATGTGCGTGAGCATTTCTTTTCAATGGGGTTTAAATAGAGACAAATAATTACTTATAATATTAAAATTTGATCACAAAACAATGACTTTTTTACCGTGATGTAAAATAACAGCGTAAATTTATTTGTATGATAAACTTTTCAGAATTGACAAATCTATCACTGTTTTAAGCAAGCACAGGTCAGTAGAAGCCTCAATGACTCATCTAGCTCGGTCAGCTATTTACTCGTTCATTATCCATATAGCAGCCAATTATAATTTGTCACAGCTTCAATATAACCCTATCAATCAGCTGATCAATAGAGTTTCCCACCATCCAATTCCCGCCTATTACCCTGATAGCTTTTTGTTTTACGTCAGAATGTATTTATTTGTTTTCTGCATAAATCACATTAATAGAAAGTGAAGCTGGAATTTAATTAAAAACTTACTTTTTGAAACAAATAAATAATTGTTAAAAGTGTTACTAATGTTATTAAATTGTATAATAGGCATCAGTCGTGTTTTTTACTCAAACTCCTTCAACGTATTAGATATGTCAGTTATACAAATTGACCAACTTTCACCTCAGAATGAGCCACTTATAACTTTGGCCATTTGTATCATTACTTCACTCAAATCTGGACTTAGAGGAGTGATTACAAGTCGTACATCTTGTTGCTGTTGGTAATACTGTTTCAACGCTTATTAACTAACATTGTTTGGCATTTATCTTTTTTCACTGATATCTGCCTTATTGTGCATGATCTAACTGCAATAAAATAAAATATATTACAAATACTGGAAAAGGATCGATTATAGGCTACATGTTATACTTTCACAAATAACAAATGCAAGTGAAACTATATTTAAAACAAACTAACACTGTAGCAATAGATAAAATAGGCCTACTAAAAATAGAAAGAAGAATCGTCAGAACATGTATAAACAAAAAATATCAAAAAGATGGAGTTTGGAGACTGGCCTCAAATAAAACTGTATACTGTATAAGGAAATAGAGCCATTGACAAGTATAATAATAAAAAAAAAAATTATTTCATTCATTGGACATCTTTTAAGGACACCGGTAAATATAATAAGCAAGAAAATAATTGACAAGTTGTGGAATAGCAAGAGTGACTTCAGGTGGATTACAGAGATTAAGGAGGACATGAGAAGGTTGAAAATATCATTAGAAGATTTGGAAAATAAGTCAGAGGCCCTTGCAGTACTCAAAGACAAAAATATCATCCCGCCAATAGGAGCAAACAATCAGAGACAAGGAAGAGTGGTTTCGAAAGAATAAAGAAAACAACGGTCGGAAAGAATGAAGAAGTATTGGGTGGACAACAAGAAGAGACAGAATTTAAAAAGAATCTAACCATTAAATTGACTTAAGTGGTCCAATGCTGGCCATAAAATAATAATTATAATAGGCTACATGTTTCGGTTATAGTCAACCCGACAACCTATCATAAGTTTCTTAATTATTAAGGTAATTAATTTTTCGCATATCAATTTATTATTGATCATACAGAATCAACGCAATACTTTTTTAGATATGCCGGTACAGTACTAAGTATTATATAAATGTATAACAATTGTTTTTACCATTTACAAAGGTTTCGAAAAGGGCGAGAGAAGTAACAAATCACCACATTACTGTTACCTGGCAACACCGCTCAAGACACATTTGTCTCCTTTAAAGGGACCAGACACTCTTGAGGATATTTGCTTGTGAAAACTAAATGAAATGTTTAAAGTAAGGGCTCAAAAGTGGACAATATTTATGATAAGTACCTATTTAAATAGTTCGCATTTTTTAAAACATGCTTGAACAATTTATGAAACTTTGTCTTGTAAAACAAAATACATAAATAGTAGAAAGGGTTGCCTGATTTTTTCTCCGGCGAATAAAAGTGACTGCGATGTTGGGAATGAGTATACGAGTGTGGGCAGGGGACGATTTGTCCTCGAGCGAGCGACGACGACTTGTGCAGGTTAAAACTGTATGTTAGTTTGTGTAGACTGTAGGCACTAAGCACTGTATATATAAGAAGTATGTAAGTATTGGTTAGCAGACAAGTAGAGGTTACAGCAGAGCTGTAATTACCAGCCCGCTGTTGCGAGTATAAGTGCGAGGTGAATGTCATGGCTGGCTGTACAAGTGATTGCAGTAGAAAGTGAATTCACTTTCAATTCGGCGCACTAGGTCATGAATGCAACTCAGCGCAACCTGTCTGACCTAGAGAGCTGACACTAAGTTAAGTAATGCTTGCGTAAAATACACATGTCTACATCTACATATAGTACTTAAGACTAAAAAAGGACTGAATAAACTAAATACGTATTCAGTGAGCAAATATCAAACATTTATTGTTTCCAAATTTTTATATTCGGAGAGTTCCCGCTCATCCCCAAGTATTGAACCCGATATGCCTTGCTCTCAGCGATTTCCTTCAGTTCATCTGAACTCAACGCCTCGCTGAACCGCTTCGGTAAGAATATACAGAAGTCGGCACTCTTTTCTGGCACATGGATGTCTAGGACGATGGACGCTCCGTATTTGGTGTTTACTGCCCTCCCTGCCACAATGGAGTAGCCCTCTTTGTTAGTAAGCGCCGAAACGTCGATCCTAGGGAGGTATGGTCCTTTCTCCAGGGTGTTGAGTTTTGCTGCTAGGGCCATGATTATGATCTATAAAAAAATATCCTGTTTTAAAAGTCGTACTAATAGTATGCCATATTATAGGCCGAGTACTGATATAATGAAAATTTATCGAGTTAACTAGCTTAGCATTAATAGACAATGCATAAACAACTGGAGCACTACAGCATAAATAGTACAATTGAAGATTGCTGCGTGAAACAAGTATGTCACAGCATATAACGCAAGGTGTAATATCATAGAAATATTAGCGCAACGGAGGGCAACTAGATACATATAAAACGTTTAACAGCTTAGTAATAACAGCTAAATGTATAGAAAAACCGTTGCACTTAGAATATACAAATATAACAAGTAAGGTTTGCAGATTGTAACAAGTATATCGCTGCATATATCGATTAGTAGAGTGTAATACCATACACATAGCAGTCCATCGTAGCGCAACTATATACATATTACAAATAGCTCTAAATAGCTAAATGTGTAGCAAAACTGTTACACTACAACATATGGATATATTGTAATCAATGTTATCTTGTATCATGTGTCAGGAATACCGTTTCATATAACAAGTAGTAGAAATATTAGTCAGTATAACATGTAGGCAGTACCAAGACAGTATAGCAAATGCAGCAGTGTAGAGAAAAACACATATTGGGACAGACAAAGGGGGGAAACCTTGAGTAAGTGGAGGGTATGAGAGTAATGCATCATTATGCATTAACGCAAAACAAATATCAGCACAGCAACAAATAAGAATATACAACTAGCACTCTTAGAAAATACAATTATGGAGCTATAGTAGTAGTAGAAAAGTGTAAGCTAAATAAGCATATACAAACTAAAAGATCATACAAGTAAGATTATTCTCACAGTTAATGCATAAGCACACGAGACATACCTGTTCGGTTGCGTGCAGAGAACTGTGCAGCCATGTACGCTTATGCCGCTTATAAGCAATCCTGGCTCCCCACAATCACTGACCTTACACAAACTGTATAAAAGCAGCCCATTGGCACTGCAAAGTTGTATTCGACTCCAGCTTGCATTGTGAGTAACTCGTGCACCTCGGTCAGTTTGTGCGTCTGGGGCAGTACGTGCATCAGTCGAAGTCGTCTACGCTTGTGTGATGCCAGAACATCTTCTCCATAGTTGTAAGTACAAACATATCGTAGTTTGCAATATAGTTGCTAGGATTTTAAAAAGACCATAAGATTTAAGCTTTTCCTATAACTCCTTGCTCTCCTTACCATAAGAGCAACGTTAAATAGCTAGACTCAAAACTTACAAAATTATTTACAATTATTTAATGTCAAATCTGAGTGTTGTAAAACGTGGTAATGCTCGTTAAATTAGAAATCTGAAGTGAAGTATGTAGCTAGAATATTAAAAGATGTCTAAAAATCTGTTTGATTAGAAATACGTTGATCTTTAAAAACCAATTATATATTCAATAAATAAATATGACTAAATAAACTTCTAATAATACGATTAATATAGATTAATTATACAATCTCTGGCTATCGCATGATTATATGTTGAATATACACTTAATCAATACTATATACAATTTGAAATATTCTTCTCTCAAATCAATACAAACATTCTATTTCAAATGTCACCAAGAACTAGTTTGTGTAAAAAGAAATAAATAATCCGCTAGTGTGTGTTTGCATTTAATATTGTTCTTACTGGACAAATCATGACGCTAGCCAAGGGTTAAGGGTTCTTCCTTGTTCAAATAACTAGCTATTAAATATAAAGTACCCTAGTGACTAGGGATGTAGGTACATAAATAAAAGTCAATAAATATTTCTTTTAACTATATATCTATTAAAATATATATGTTCACTATTTAGTCTTTATTACTTAATAAATAATTTTTAACCTATATACCCTATAGAAAAAATTAAGAACACTTCTATACTACAATGTTTTGAAAGAAAACGTACTAAAAAAAAACGAATTAATATCTATCAGAAAGAAAAATCTTTAGGTATTATGAACTTAGCAAGCATGTAGGATTATTTTAGAAAAACTTGCATATACGCATTTTTTGTCATAAGTTAAGCTAGCAAAATAAGAAAAATAAATAAATAAATCATGCTTAGAAATGAGTGTAGATTTTGTCTTTAGAGCTGTAGCTTAGTATATGCATAGATTAAGCAACTTTAAAGCTCGTTCTTTGTGTCTAACTCTTGAGTGCTGTCCGTGTTTGCTAGTGCAGACACAACCATCTCTCTACCATGTGTAATTCTATGATTTCCGCATTATTGTTAGGCTAGATAACTAGTGAATGCATTATTGGCTATGAAAAAATCACTTTATTCGCATTAACAAAGTTTAAAATTATTAAATTGGCAAGAAAAAAAATTGTAAAGAAAAACACGAATGCTTAAAACTAAACTTTGTAACTTAAGTTTTGTTCGGTATTTCGATATTGTTAATATAAATTTTGTGTGATTATATTTTAAGCTTATATCACAAACGTTTTAAATATAACATATTGACACTAATCAAGTATGGATGGTGAATAAAGATATTTTGATTTTGATTTGACGATCTATGCAGTGGATAGAACTAACAAAAAACTAGCTTCAGTTGTTATATAATGATGAAAAATCTACTTAGGAAGGAGTATGCTTTATTTTTGGTATTGACGAAACTACTATATATGACAACTGACACTTTATTTTTACATTCACAGCGCTAGAAGTGAGCAGTCATTCCCCACGTGCCGTCTTGCAAAGTTCCGCTTAGATGTTAAACCTTCAATGAGCAGTCTAGCTGTGAAAACTTCTACAACAATGTAAGTAGAAAGCCCTATCAGTTTTATATCTTCTTGGTACTACGTTTAGTAAACTATTATTTGAGAGCTTACAACTTAATATAGTCGAATGTAAAGAGCCCCTTAATACCTCATATTGTCCTAGCAAAAACTACACTAAACCATGCAGCTATATAAGCAACATTCATTGTTGCAAGAAATCCACACAACTAAAGACAAAATGCGTGTAATATGAGCTTAAAGAATCTGAATTGTAAAATCTCATGCTGAACATGATAACATAGGCAATAAAACTTAAATTAAAATATTAAAATAGGTAAGTGCTAAAAATTAATGTATTTTTTCTAAAACTTAACGTAAACAATCTCAAACCAAATATAATAGAACTATAGCAGACCATGAGCAATGTACTTAATGTTTGAAATTAATGTTTTAGATGTATCTACAATGTGCCATCTGTCGAGAAGCCTACTTCCTTAGTGCATCCGCAAGGAGCCGTCACCAGCAAATGTGTTTGGCGTTGAACGACTACTTCACATCAGCAGTAGCGAGCAACAATGACAACAGACGAGAGACACACGAGGCAGCAATTCAGACACCTCCACAGCAAATTAAAGCAGTACCCAGTGGCAGTGGCTTGAAAAGAAAACTACCACCTCCAAAGGTGACTAAGCGTCCTGTGACTAGTGTATTGTCAAGTCCATCATCACATACAAGTTCAACAACAAGGCTGACGTGGTATTTAAAAAAAGGTCTTCAATCAGCCAAAGACTATGTTATAGAAAATAATGAAAACCTCTACAAGGACCTACCGCCATTTATTGAAGCTGCTAACGAAGTGGTGCTCGATATACTACAAGATGAGCTGCGTGTCACCAAATCCCTCAAGTACAACGTCGTACTGGAGGCCGTCTACTGCCATCCTGAAGGACATTGCGAACTTATGAACTTCAAGACCACGTCGAGGCTTATACACAGCGCCTGTGATGAGCTACAAGAGCTGCTGAAGAAGGACGCCAGCAAACTGCTTCGTGAGGAGTCTGAAGCGCAGGCGAAAGGCAGTGGATGGACTTTGTATGAGGTAAAGAGCCTCACACTTAGACTAAGCAAATTTTCATATGCATTGCCTGCTGGAAGTGGCTATCTGCCACTGCCCCCAAAAATTGCTAAAAGGAAATGCATTTTAAATGTAAAAAACAGCAATGATTGTTGTTTCATGTATTGTATATTAGCCAAAAGTCTACCTAATATACGTTATGACTCAGTGCTTACTGAGCATAGCTTTAGGGAGTGTGAAACACATTACAACTTTGATGGTATTTCATTTCCAACGCCCATTTCACAAATGAAAAAATTTGAAAAACAAAACATCAACACTAGCGTAAACATCTTCGAACTGGACGAAAATGCCCATATTACACCACTCAGGATAGTTGATGAGCAGCAAGACCATTTTGATCTCCTTCTCGTTAGAAATGATGAAGGAGAGGCTCATTTTACGTTAATATTGAATTTCACAAAGCTTATGCAGCCACAAATTACAAAAGGCAGCAACAAAATTACAATCTGTAAAAGGTGTAGCACCTTTAAAGAAAACAGGCGCTGTGTTCCGACACCTCAGCACTGGTTGAGTGAACATTTAATGCTCTGTGGAAAATCAAAACCAAGTGAAGTGATTTTGCCGGAGCAGCATAAAAGCAAACTTAGATTTGTTAGCTACGAGATGCAAATTGAAGTACCAATTGTAGTCACAGCTGACTTCGAATCAACACTATATCCAGTTCCCTCGACAGACAATGCCTATCAACGGCACGAGGCGAACTCGTTTGCTTATATCGTAGCAAGTAACCTTCCCAAAGAGCTGTTAGAGGAAGCTGAGATAAACACCTCACCCTACATACACAGATCGGAATCGGCTGCAAAAGAATTCCTTTTACAAATGCAGGAGCTAGCTGTAAAAGTGGAAAAGCTGTACACTAAAAATGTGAGTATGATTGCATTAAATGATGAACAACAGAAACAGCATGATGAAGCGACAAACTGCGAGCTGTGTGAAATAGCATTTGATGAGACATTGGTTCAGTCAAGGAAATGCCGGGACCACGACCATATAACAGGTCAGTTTCGTTATACCTTGTGCTCGTTGTGTAACACCCGCTGTCAACTTCCAAAGTTCATACCAATATACTTTCACAACCTTTCTTCATACGACGAAGCATTCATTATTAAGAACTTGGCAGTATTACCCAACAGCGAAATAAAAGTGATCCCTAGTAATTCAGAAAGATTCATCAGTATATCGATAAAGATTGGGAGGATGTGGCTTAGGTTTTTGGATTCATTTCGCCTAATGGCGGACAGCCTTGCGAATCTCGCTTCGTATCTCACACCGTCGGAACTCGTAGAGTCATCCAAGCTTGTGCCAGAACAGCATGTGGAGTTGATTCAAAGAAAAGGGATTTATCCCTATGATTATGTAAAAGACTTTGCTGTATTCAGTGAGGAAGCACTGCCACCACGTGAAAGCTTTTACAATGCCCTCAATGACTCGGAAGTTACGGATGCAGAATATCAACATGCCCAACACACTTGGAATACAATGAAAATGAAAAATTTTGGACAATACCATGATTTTTATCTGTTATTGGATGTTTGTCTTTTAATGGACATAATTCAATGCTTTCGCAAAAACTGTGTAGCCACCTATAACATTGACTGTTGTCATTCATTTACAGCGCCAGGTCTAGCATGGCAGAGTATGCTACGTATGACTGGTGTAACTTTGGAATTGTTGACGAACTATGACCATTTCTTAATGTTTGAAAGTACGATTAGAGGCGGTTTGGTACAATGCTGCCACCGCTATGAAAAAGCCAACAACCCACTTTTAGAGAACAGCGAAGACTATGATCCAAACAAAGAAACCAAATATATGTTGTATTTGGACTGCATAAACTTGTATGGAAGCCAAATGAAAAAACACCTTCCAACTGGAAATTTTGAGTTTGTAAATGATGTTGATGATCTTAATTGGTCAAACTTACCTGAAGATTCGCCGTATGGACTTTTACTAGAATGTGATGTCACAGTGCCAGAGCACTTGCACGATCTAATGAACGACTTCCCCATTTTACCAGAACAAAAAGATGTGGATAATCAGGGAAAACTACTTGCTACGCTTGAAGATAAAAAACACTATATCGCTCACTATACAGTGTTCCAGCAGGCAGTCAAACTAGGCTTGAAAATTACAAAAGTTCACAGAGCGTTGCGATTCTCCCAGTCGCCGTGGATGGAAAAGTTCATCGACAAAAACACCACGTTAAGAGCTGAATCTACGAATGAGTTTTCCAAAAATTTCTACAAGTTTATGAATAATAGTGTGTTTGGAAAGACGTTAGAAAACGTGCGCAATCGTGTAGATATTAGAATAGTAACTTCTGATGAAGCGTTCCAGAAGCTGTCACGTCAAGCAAGATTTGTTGACAGAAGCATTATCGCTGATGGTGTGATCGCGGTACATTTAAGAAGACAAAAGGTAGTATTAAACAAGCCAGCCTATGTTGGTTCAGTAGTTCTCGACAAAGCAAAAGTTCATATGAACTGGTTTCATTATATGGTTATGAAGAAAAAACTAGCTCCGCCAGACTTTGAAGTGTATGTTAACTATTCTGATACTGATTCTCTATTATATACCATAATTACCAAGTTAAACCTAAATAATGAATTGAAGGAAAGATTGGGAGATGTACTGGATAGGTCATGCTATCCCAAGGAGCATGAGCTGTGGCTGGAAGGAGCGATTCCTCAAATAGGCACATTTAAGGATGAATGCAAAGGAAGACAGCTATTTGAGTACGTAGGATTGCGTTGTAAAATGTACTGCTACAGGTTCAACTCCAGCCAACAGACAACGGCAAAGAAAAAGTGTAAGGGAATAAGCAAACGCTATGTCGAAAACAAAATTTCATTTGATCACTACAAGAAGGCACTGTTTGAAGATAAACAGTACAGAGCGACATTTAACCAGATAAGAAGCAAGACATTTCAACTCACCTCTAGAACAGTTGATAAACTCTCTCTGTCAGCCAATGATAACAAACGCATAGTGTTGCAGGACAAAATTAGAACTTTGGCGTATGGGCATTATCGAGCTCGTCAAAATGACGATGGAGGATCGTCAGAATATGATTCTAGTCAGTCTTAGCTCGATGGTTGATCAGCACTCTTTAGGAGTAGTCAGAATGTTGTATTCATTGAGCATGGATGCCGTTGCCCGTACTATTCCATATGAAAAAGAATATGAAAGAATCGAGGATATCGAAATGTTTTCGATACTCCCTTCCCTCATGCACACAGAGTTGAGAAGCTCTATTAAACGGACTTGGATAAAAACTACAACAGTCAACAGAGATTTAATAAAAAGTTATGAGTTTAGAGATATCGACTTTATGCAAATTGATAGTTATCAGTTTGTCATGCTCATGAACCATCCTCTGGAGGAACCAGAGTTTTGGAGTCGAAATTACTATGGTAACAATTGTCATATAAATGTAAACTACTATGAAACAATACAAACAGAACGTCCTATGAAGTATTGTCGAGGCTGCTTTTTTAACCTTTTTACACTAAAAGACGATAATGATATTGATTATCAAAGTTATTGGCACGAAAAGGGGTTGGCATTTGTACATGTTGTACAGCATTTTGAAGTTAACTCTAACAGGCTAATTGATGCAGTGGTTAAACAAGAAAATAACTGGTGTGACTACTGTGTATTTCGACCATTGTTTACATTTCTAAACTACTTTGACTGTAGAGACAATAACAACATGTTATATGATAGTGATGAAGACAGCCCCGCATCTCCAGTGACAATGTTTAACCGTACAGAACTTTATGATCCATATAGAGAGTGACATACGCTAGTCCAGCATATTTGAACAATGAGGCTGTTGGTCAAGTTTTGTTTTTTTTTAACCATACAATTACACGTTTACTTTGTTTGTTTTGCGTTTCTGTTTATATATTATGTTTTATTGTAAACCCTAGCTAATGTAAAATAATTTGATGAACTCATGCCTTTTTGTTGTCTATACTCTATAAGAGTTGTTATCTACTTGAGAACTGAATTCTAGTAGTATATAGCTAAAATATAACTTAATAACATGATATAACAAAGTAAGATAATGCTTAGCATTATGATATTTAACACATGTATATTATTGTGCACATTTCATGAATATTTTGTAATGTACTAACAACCTTTTTCTATCTATATTTGTTTTACTATTACATGTTTACTAATCTTAACACATATATGTAACGCTAGAGTTGTATATAATAAACACATCTAAAATGTTTATGGTTATCTGTTATGTTGGTGTTATCTATATAGCATTTATCTTTCAAATAAACTTATGTTAAACTTGACTACTTTGTTTGTTGCTAAACCCATTATTTAAAAGTTTTCCAAACACCCTCTGAAAAATTACTTTAAAAAGTATTATTGCTATGTATGCTAAGAAAAGTAAAGTCAATCCTCTACTGTGTTGTTGCTAGCTTAGCTGAAGGAAAGGGTAAAAAAATAAAGAAAATCAAAGTTTGTAATACAAATATATTACCATAAGATACATTGAATACAGCAATTTTCTCTTTACCATTTTGACAAGTATTTTAAGTTCTCCATCACAGCTTCGGTAATGTTTGCTGCACAAAAGCGGCGTACCTCACTGTCTATCCACGGCATCATTGATGTCCTGAGTGCAGTCCGTTCATACCAAAAATCTTGAGTCTCTGCAGGCAACCTCCTTTCATTCAAGTCAGAAAGTAAACGTGGCAAATCACTTGTAATGTGTCGAACGAGTTGTTTATCCAAAGTCATTGAAGTCAAGTCATTTGTAGTGTTTGAAGAAAGCAAGGCCATTACCTTATAGTGTTTGGTAAAATATCGTGTGTAACGAGAGATCAGAAACTGCACAGTTGGGTTTATTTCAAGTAGGATATTAAAGTAGCTTTCAAGGGATAGGAACAAGCGTTTTAAAGAAATCCATCCATCATTTTGTAGAACCACTCTGGGAGTCTGTCGAATAATATCAGATTCACTAGAAGCTCTCGAAAGCGTAACAGAATTCAAATTGTGATTAACTGGCTTATTTCTCAGACGATAGTTACAAAATGATACTAATCCATTTGGTCTGGGTTCCAATATGACTGTATGTAGATAGAATGGATTGAATGGAGTTTCATTGGAGTAAAAGTTGTTGACAGAGTGGTGAACTGTAGAGCTTTGCAGACTTAAAAGATCTTCAAATGTCAATTCAATTGAGGTTTCATTATTCACTAAACAAATAGAAGGAGAAAAGTCTTTAATAGAATCAAGACCAACAACCGCATGAGCCTGGCTTGCAACTTTGTAAATCTGTCTGAGTAAAAGACGTGGTTCCCATGAGTTAGACTGCTGGTTAGAACGCACAGCTGCTTTGTGTGAACTATGAGAGTGACTCACCACAGATGTTGTCATCACAGGTGTTGAAGTAGACGTCGAAGAAGAACACACGTATGACACTGGAGGTGAAGTCGATAGTGTGGTCGGCGACGTAGATAGCTTAGGTGCTGATGTATTTGATAATAGTTGTTGCGAACGTTGAGGTGGTGGTGGTGGTGGCGGCGGCGGTGGTGGCAGTTGTGATGACAGTGATGGCAAAATCGAGGCATGAAGTTTTTCTTGATGACCTTTCTGACGAAAAACCTGGCTCGACCTGGCGCGTGTGCCAGATTTTGCCGAATTGGAGTGGGCTGGTATTTTCTGTTGTACGATTGACGGCTGTTCCGGTCGATACTCTTCCACTTCCTTTGAATCGTAATCCTCATCCTCTTCCACTGCATTACCATTTTCACTGCAAACTGTTGAACACTCGCGGGTATAGTAATTCGCTTGGATCGCACTTGCACCCGCTGTTGTGTGTACAGAATCAGATACGTCTTGTAGAGTCTCACCAGTTAGAGATGCAAGAAGCTGGTCAATGTCCATAGTATTTACATCGGAGTATATTACGTTATGCACTGGGGGTATAGGAGGAGCTTTAGTACGTTTGCGTTTCACTCGCGATAGATCTTTACGTGGAACTGGTGCTGACCGCTTCACTGACGCGTTCATACTGACTGAACCAGCAAACCAGTTCTAGGTTTTATATGCAGTGTATTTGCAGGTCTGGACAGGTCTTAGTACGATCATTGACCTTACGAGGCGGATGCTGAGCGCCAAGGACAAATCCATTGAACCTCTTGGATCTCTTTCTTTTTTGCGATTACATAACGTTGTTGTATAAAGAAGGCTTTGACAACAAGTCTAGACAGGTTTCCATTTATTTATACATACTAGAAATTTTAAGAGATAGATAATCCTGTTGTCGTAAGTAATGCAGTGAGCTTTCTATCAATAGTTGCAAAAAATTTTAAAGTTTCGGCATCTGATTTATCCAACGTGTTTAGCCTTTCATCAATGGTCCTTAATAATTTTGATGTTTTCTCATCTGATTCTTGCAGCTTCTTTACCTCTCCATCTAAGGATACTAGCGATTTAGATTGTTTCCCGTCTGAATCATGTAGCTTCTTGAATCTTTTATCCAAAGACATCAAAGATGTAGAAACTTTCTCATCCGAGTCTTGTAGCTTATTGAGCTTATCACCCAAAGATGCTAAAGATGCAGACGTTTTCTCATCTGATTCAAACAGCTTTTTGACATTTCTATCCAAAGATAACAAATGTGTAGACGTTTTCTCATCCGAGTCTTTCAGCTCCTTGAGCTTATCATCCAAAGATAATAAAGATGCAGACGTTTTCTCGTCTGATTCAACTAGCTTTATTAGTTTGTTATCCAAGGAAGCAATTAATTGTGATGATTTCCCATCTGATTCTTCTAAGTTGTTTAGTCTATCGTGATAGGATAACTGATTCTCCTTTATGTCTTTTAGCTCGGTCTTGATAGAACCCTCTATGGAGACTATTGATTGTTTTACATCCTTAACTGCTTGCTGGGCCTCTTTGAGGCTAACAACAAAGGTCTTTAACTTTCCTTCCACCTCATTCAAATCGTCTTTGTTCACATAGAAACGATTTAAATAGCCTTTAGACACCTTTTGTCGTGATACGTCAGGTTCCACTGCAGCTCTAAACCTCTTTGATCCATCTTCACTTATCACATATGCATCATCTTCGTCATCAGATAAGTGATGTTTCTGTTCTTGATACAAAGCATGTCCAAACTTATCTATAATGTGTCTTCTAATCATAGCTTGTACAATATATGTTTACAATAACAAGATCTAATCCAGAATGATGGGAGAAACAGGTTAATATACTATTTAAGCCCATGAGTTGTAGCGTGAGGGAAACCCAAGCCATTTGACATAAATCTTGTTTCCTTTGCGCTTTATAACCTTTTCAACCAAATACGTATCTGGGTAATTTGTCTTTTGTAATTCTGGTTCGTAAAATGCCCCTTTGATAATGTCCCCTTCTTCATCTTGCAGGTAGTACACTGGTGGGACAGATTTTCGCACTCGTATGATTTTAAATAATTCAGTACTCCAGTTTGGGGTGTAACCTTTTTCAAACAAAGTTTTATACTTAGAAACCCTGACTTTATCATTGACTCTTAGCTTTGGAATCCCTTGTACCTTGTTTTGATTTAATTTCCTCACCAATGCCCTCTCGTGAAACGATGTAACATCTCGTGGTCTCATGCCTGTTGTCCGATGTAGCCTTGAATTGTACATGGAAATTAAACGAGGAAGCATGTCTAGCCACCTATAATCTCCCTGTACAGCAAATTCCTTATACATCCAATTTTTAATCGTTTTATTCAGCCTTTCTACCACAGAGGCCTTCAAATGGGTGAATGTACTGAAATGATTTATCGCAAAACGTTGCATTAAGGATTTAAATTCTTTATTATAAAAATCTGTACCAAGATCACTTTGAATGTTTTGTGGTATTCTTCCGCTATTTTTCAAAACATTTTCCATAGCTGAGGCCACTGTCTTCCCTTTTTTGTTGTCTAAAGGAACCGCCCATGCATACTTTGAAAGAACATCAATTATCATTAGGATATACTTTTTCCCTTTATTCGCTTTTGAGTAAGGTATCATTTCTATCAAGTCGACTTGCCACAAATCATCAATACCTCGAACAAAAACCTTTCTTCTGACAAAGTTTTTCCTAGCTGGTTTGTGTAACTCATTAACAATACCTCTCTTAGCAGCATCTGCTTGACTTGACATTGTCTTCTTTCTTTTATTCATAATGCTTTTATTACCTATGAACACTTAAGCGATAATTCCGTTTAGTTGAAGCAACTCTATAATATAGTCTATTTCTTCGCTATGAGCGTTGTGACCGGCTTCTTGTGACAAAACCAAGGTTTTAAGTCGCTTCACCAGTAAATTCGCATCAGATGTGTACCTGTCCACGTTGTCAACAGTTATACCACTTCCACTAGCGTGTTCCGGTGTTGTAACGGTCATGCCTTGCTTTGGTGGAAAAAGTACCGATATTACGCTTAAGTACTTTTTGCCCCTATTTGCATTTACAGGTTTTTCAGCAGAATACATCTGTCGGTGTGCATTGGTGTCTTGAAGGATCTTTTTATACACTTTCAAATCCTGCCTTTCTACTATATCCTTATCGGGAACCTGCATGAATAGTAATTCAAGGAGTCCTGGAGTTGTTTCAAAGCTGTGATTCCTTACCTGTATCTTTGAATGTGTAATTTTTATTCTAGAATCACCAATTGTCATATTACCCCTTCCATCAAGTCGAACACCATAAGTCGTGTCCATTTTATCTTTTGTTTGAGGATTGGAAAGCCTTTTTAAATACGTATCCAGCTGATTGGGTTTAATGGTTTGAGTAGACACATCTAAGGACTTATTGAAGTCATCCTCCTTTTCTTCATCTTGTACAAAAGTTCTATCCATAGTTGTACTCTGATCATCTTTTTTAACCACAAAGTCTAGTTCTTCTTTTTTAACAGGTTTATAATAGTACTGCTGTTCCTTCAAACGTCTCTCTACTGTCTCTTGCAGAGGTTTGACTATGGGTTTAGCTTGCACTTCTAACAACCTCTCAACATAATCAGCATTATGCTTCAATTGTTGAAACTTTTTACGCACAGCATTTGTTAGTCTAAGTAGTTCATTTTTTACTATATGTTCGTGCTTGTTAGCACTGTCTTGGTTCCGCTCCTTCAAGTTTGGTATTGGATATTTCTTCACTATACGTCGGATTACTCGTTTTGCTCTTAGCTTTCTTTTCTTGGGAGCTCTAAGAGCCATCGGAGCACTGCCATACTTCTCCATCCTCTCACTGTCACTCTGATTAACGTTTAGTGTATTGATGCTGAAAGGAGCCTTTTATATATCGACTATATAGGTATCAAGACCTAAACGGTAACGACCTTTGTTGATTTCAGAATCTTTATCTATGGTTACAAATCCATACTTGTGTTTGTTCCAACAGGTGTGACACAAAGACTTAAATTGATCAAAAGTCATATCGCTATTAACATGATCATTGTATACATGTCTTAGATTTAAGTCATCCTGCATGAAAAGAATTATTAAATTGGCGTTATCTCTAAGGAGATGTTTAGGGAGCCGCGTGTAAGTCTGGATCAAGTAGAACGTATCTACATCTCTATGTCTTCCCATGCTGAAGTATGCTTTCATATTGTCTTGTTTATCACAGGCCACGTCATCAAATATCATAATTGAGTCCTTTTTAGCTTCATCAGGATTGGGAACATCTTCACTGTTAGTAAATGAAAAATAACCAATACATGACAGATTTTGCATTATTTGTTCAAGCATCTTGTATTTAGGTTGCAGCAATGATTTACTAAACACATATACATTAGCATACTTTAATCCCTTTGGTTCAGTCAAAAGGCTAAACATCAAATTTGTTTTTCCACAGTTAGATGGACCACAAATGATGCCTCGAATGGATTGAGGAAGGAGTTCACTATGTTTTTTCACTTCTTTAGATTTAATTCCATCCGAAGTGGATTGAATGAGTTTTTCCACAGCGTTGTCCACAACAAAGGTGTCACGGTGCTTTTTAAATTTCATCTTCTCACACTGGGGGACAAAAGTGAAATGAAGAATCGTATATAAGGTGTTCATATTTGTAAGACCTACTCAGTATGCGTAGGATCACTAGAGGATGTGGTCTGCTTAATCGTGCTATAAACTCTCTTCCGCTAGAACTTCACCTGCCTGGAGGATACCAATTTTGTGGACCTGGTACAAGATTGAAGGAAAGGTTGGAAAGGAAGGATCAGGGAATCAACCTATTGGATCAAGCTTGTAAACAACACGATATTGCCTACAGTAAGAGCAAAGATCTTTCATCTCGACACACTGCTGACAGAGTATTAGCAAACGAGGCGTGGGCAAGGTTCAAAACAAAAGGTGTTCCTATTGGTGAGAGGCTCGCTTCCTGGGCTGTTGCAAGCGCAATGAACGCGAAATTGAAGCTTGGTGCCGGAACAACCGAAGGCAGGAGGAGGAGGAGACGGCAGACTAGGCGAAGAAATCGAGGGAGGTTAGGTAGGGGATCGTTAGCCAAAGGAGGCACAGCAAGAGGTGGAAGTGCGCTAAAACGAAAAAGAAAAGGCACCACTAGAAAGTGCAGCAGAAGACTTAAACCTTTTACTTTTTCCGATGTATTACGACAAGCAAGGACGGCTGTGCGGGGATCAGGAATGCATCTTGTTGGCAGAGGTGGAATATTAAACAGAGGGAGTAGAAAACACATAACAAAGGCAGCATCATCAGCGTTGAACGCCATCAGATCTATGAAGAGAGGGAGGCGTAGTGCGTTCAGTCATTTACGACGGAGATCACGGATTCTATCACTTCCCAAGTCAGGAGGTGTGCTACCATTGCTGCCAATCTTTGCAGGGCTTAGTGCATTGGGAAGTCTGACAGGTGGGGCTGCTGGTGTGGCCAAAGCAGTGCTTGAAGATAGAGATGCCAAGAAACGGCTGAGCGAGATGCAAAGACATAACGAAACTATGGAGGCAGTAGCTTTGCGACATGGCAAGGGCCTGTACTTTAGACCATATAAGAAGGGACTTGGTATTTACATGGCACCTTATCAGAAGCAGCCAAAAAACTTATAGATATTTTGCCCAGAAGGGCAATGTATGATTTTGAGTTAACACGTTGGGCCAAGAAGCTTAAAATCCCCCATTTTAGAGGAGTGTTTATGCGTGACAACCTTCCTAAAAGTCCATGGAGGAACGAGTCTGCAATAGTCAACTTGGACAATACCAATGGTAGTGGTACTCATTGGGTATGCTACAAGAAGAGTGGAGACTACGTGAGGTACTTTGACAGCTACGGGGATTTGATACCTCCACTGGAACTTCAGAAGTATTTAAATGGGAAATACGTATCTTACAACCGAACCGCTTATCAGGATGTCAACACTTACTCTGAGATCTGTGGGCATCTGTGTTTGTATTTTTTAACCTCAATTTAAATGATATTACAGTGTACACATATATATATTTGTTGTTATCATTTCCACCCTTTAGTCATGTCTCAGACGTTCATGCTTTCAGGTAGAACTTCTACTCTTTCAGTAGACTACTTTCCTCCCATCGAACTTGAAGGTGGTTATGATTATGAAGTTGGTTTGCTTAGCTTCGAGTCTTATAACTCCATACCAAATGTCGACGAAACAAACAACCAGTTTCATTTTGATAATGGAAAGATTATTAAAATACCTACTGGTACATATGAAGTAATGGATATTGAACGTTTCATACAGGATAAGCTAAAGATGTTGGCTACACAGGAAAAGAAGTACTTTTTTCGCTTGGGAACAAACAACAATACATTGCAAACTACTCTGAAATGTAACGCTCAGGTGGATTTCTCTCAACCCAACTCTATTGGCAGCCTCCTGGGTTTCGATTCTGAGGTCATAGGACCTGGAAATGAGCACTACTCGAAGAATGTTGTGGATATTTTTAAGACAAACACGATTAGAGTTGAATGCAGCATAGCGGGCGGGTCTTTCGTTAATAATAAGCAAAGTCATACAATCCATCAGTTTTTCCCAGCAGTACCACCAGGATATAAGCTTGTTGAAATACCCAGTACAATCATTTACCTTCCAATCACCACGAGGGCAATAAGTAACATAACACTACGGATTGTAGACCAGGACGATAGGTTGGTGAATTTTAGAGGAGAACGTATTACAGTGTGTTTACACTTGAGGAAGGTCCCTAGTTGAACAGGTAGTAGGAGATGGGTTACTTATATTTTTCAAACTGTTTATCAAGACCAAGAATATCAAAGGGTCATATAGACAGAGTCAAGAAAACCCATAACTCCGACGACTATTTATTGGGTGCACACTCAACAGTACCAAGCAGTGTTTGTTTGTCACCCAAGCGACTAACACACACAAACCGAAGGTTTTTACGCTCCTTGGGCTATAAAATACTTCAATAATGGATGTACTGGATATTTTTAGTAGTGTCCCATTTGATGACACTATTTCTCACATGGAATTTCACACTCATTTCCCTTACTCTTCTACCACACTAGACAACAATGACGAGATAAGAATACCAATTCAACAACAAGATATATGCATTGTGCCTTCTATGAGTTATTTGTATGTTGAGGGAAAGCTATTGAAGTCAGACAATACAGCAACTACAAAAACAAAGTTCACTCCAAACGCATTTGCATTTTTGTTTGACGAGATACGGTATGAAATAAATGGAGTTGAAATAGATCGCATTAGGAACCCAGGTATAACTTCTACAATGAAAGGATTTGCTTCTATTGGAGAGAACTCTTTAAGAAGTTTAGGGAACTCTGGCTGGCCAACCGAGGTGAATAAGTTGTCTTCCACTTTGGAAAGTCATGTGACTGACACTGATGGAAATTTTAGTTTTTGCATACCGCTAAGTAGGCTTCTGGGGTTCGCAGAAGATTATAGAAAGGTTATTGTCAACTGCCGTCATGAGCTTGTTCTACTGAGGTCGGCCGGGGACAAAAATGCAGTTTTGTGGACCTCAAGTGGTGCTACTGACACAACTCCTGAAGATATTAAAGTTAAACTAGAGAAACTATGCTGGAGGGTTCCCTACGTTTCTTTGAGTGATAGACAAAGAATTGCATTGCTTAGACATTTGGAAAGGGGAACGAGTGTTCCTGTAGAGTATCGAAGCTGGGAACTCTATGAGTATCCCTCTTTGCCACAATCAAACAAACAATCTTGGTCAGTAAAGACGGCATCACAGCTAGAGAAGCCAAGATACGTCATAGTGGCTTTCCAGGAGAATCGCAAAAACAACATAAAAAAGTCTGCCGCATGCTTTGATCACTGCAAGATATCAAACATAAAACTTCATTTAAACTCTATTAACTATCCTTATGATGATTTAAAACTAGACATTGCAAAGAACCACTACGCTATACTCTACGACATGTATACCCGTTTTCAGGAGTCGTATTACAATGTTCCATCACAACCACTTTTGGACGTTAAAAATTTCATTTCTTATGCACCACTAATCGTAATTGACTGTTCTAAGCAAAACGAATCCCTTAGGTCAGCCCCTGTTGATATTCGTTTAGAATTTGAGGCCAGCGAAGCTTTCCCTCCAGGGACTGCTGCTTATTGTTTAATAATTCACGACAAGTCATTCAGCTATGAGCCAGCCACTAACCTGGTTCATCGGATAATGTGATTCATACAGAAAGTGTTGGAATTTGGGGTGGGGATAGGCTATAAAGCCCGCTCTTGTCGGTTTGGTCTCTCAGTCTCAACTTGAATTTCGTTGGAGTTAGAACTTTCAGTCATGATTAAACAGGCCATCATAGATTTTAGTGCTTTTATCGGAGAGGATAAGACAGTGGTTATCAAGGAATTGAGCATATTGGACTTGGATTCAAGATGTGTACAACATTGGATTTTCTCACCACCTAAGGATGGATCCAGATCTACTTTTCCAAGCACACAACATGATTGCGGAGGGTGGCACAGTTCACAGTTTGACAATCATAACAGATGGTTGAGTAAACACTATCACGGCCTCGGATTCGGAACAGGAAACGTTGAATATAGCTCTCTCACGTCATCTCTGAGAGACATTTGCTGCAATGTAAACCTATTGTATGCTGCTTCAACTGAAAAGGCAAAGGTTTTGGAAAAGTTGCTAGAGAACAGAAGAGTTGTGTTCAGTCTTGAGCTACTTGGAGGCCCCCCTCTATCGAGCGATTTTCTACTACTTCCTCCCGTTGAAATCAGTGTTTGTTTCATCATTTACATGCTCCAGGATTTTATTGTTCACAAACCAATGTACACAAACTAGCTGATTGGTGTTTGAAAAACCCAGCTATGCTAGACATGAACAACCCTGAAGTGAGAGTAAAGACCTTTGACGAATGGAAACTTAAAACTCCTTCTGCTAAGCAGCTTGCCGATGAAGGCTTTGTCAAAATGGCTGCTATGAAGGACACCACTAAATGCGTTTATTGTGGAGTTAATCTTTTCAAGTGGGAAGAAGGTGATGACGCAATAGAAGATCATCGCTACAACTCACCGTTTTGCTCCTATCTTCGCTTCAAGGAACAGACAACAGACAAGGGCAGCACCAAGAATATAGTCTACTGCGAGGACGGATCAGATACATTGGGCCAGGATGTCACTGGGAGATATACATTGTCTCTGGAAGTCACTCATGATGATCTTCTAAATATGTGTAAGGCTTGAAATGTATTCAACTTCATATTTTGAATAAACAAATCTTTATTATTTACCAATGCTGTTTTTTACTAAGCTTAACCTATATATAAACTTACCATCTTTCATTATCATCCAGATACACAGCTACTCTTATTGACTTAAGTCATAACAAGTTGCTCATGTCTCAGTTTTACAAATGTGAAAAGGTAGTTACCTTTTCTAATCCCATGAAGACAACTTTTTACTTTGCTGATAATGAAGACAGGCGCTGTACCGACTCCATCGACAAAGAACGGTTTAAACTAAGAATTCTTCAGGTTGGAACAATTTTGCAAGACTCACTTTTATCCAAAGTGTTACACATTAACACATGCCAGTTTAGTGATCACTCCAATTGTTTTATAAAATTAAATAAACTTACTACTTAATTTAACAAAGACTCATAATTTCATATCCTAGCTTTCATACACCATAAGTCTTTACCAGCAAGCACTCTGCTGGAACTAACATACAGTTTTAACCTGCACAAGTCGTCGTCGCTCGCTCGAGGACAAATCGTCCCCTGCCCACACTCGTATACTCATTCCCAACATCGCAGTCACTTTTATTCGCCGGAGAAAAAATCAGGCAACCCTATCTACTATAAATATAATTCTTGGGAATTTTCGATTGGTATTTGGTTGGAAGTAGGGAAAAGCTCAATGTTTTAAAACGTTAAAACTATGTTTTGATATGCTCCTGAATATCCAGGTTCACTTATAATAGGCCTACGTGTTTCGCGTTGGTCTGTTTCTCCTTATTAGTTATTGATATTGGTTTAAGTTAAGATATTGGAAATCTGTAGCCTACATTATTTTTAGTTGTATGTAATGTATCAGACATAATAATAAATATTAACAGGATTGTGTACAAAATAATTTAAAACTTCTTGTCTTCCGTATTATTATGCTATAATCATATGAATAAAAAATTATATTTGTCCCCATATAAAATTGCAAATGAAAAATAGAATATTTAAAATAATTTTTTAGATATTTTTAAAACGATGAACACTAAAAACATATTTAATTTAAATCCAAAATACTTGATTCTACCATTAAACAATTAGTATTTACGAATAAACATATATTTTCAAACCTGCGTACGCCTAAGTAGTAAGCTTTGAATCCCGGGATACAGTAAAATCTGTATTGTTCCAAAAGTATAATTCACAAAAATAAGATTCTTGAAATCCAATTTTATTCCCACGTTCCTTTTCTAGTTCCAAAAGTGTTTCACATAACCGGGTGAACATAACAAATGACCACATTAAGGTAACCTGGCTACACATACGACGACACATTTGTCGTCTTAAACTCCTTTGATATAGGATTGAGATTGAATCTTTTGAAGCTTTACTAAAACATTTTCATTCAATAACATCTTTTGGTCTACTTATTCTACAAAATATAAATAACACAAGTAAATCAATGCTTTTAAATTTAAAAAAAAAATAGTTTAAAAACAAATGGTTTTAATAGTACCAAACTGAACCGATAAGCTATAGGACTTACTGTATGGATTTCTCTCTTCAAGGATTCAAGTCACAGCTATAAGTGATGGTTTTAAGCTACGATGTATGTAAAAAGATCGGTGTGAAAAGGCGTGGAAAACCTTCTACGAATGGCTGATCTACTTTCGTGGTTAGCTTTGTGATTATAACATTCTTATCATACTTAAATAATATTATTCTCAGCTCTTTCCGGGAACGTCAAAACCAAACCAAATACAAACCGTATGGTATTCATGTTCGAAACACAACGCTTTTACAAGAATTAAATACACCTTCTGGAAAAGAGACAAAATTGGTCTTAGTTGTATGAGAATTGAATCAGTCTATAGATTCTAAACGTATTTCGTAGTTAAAATGCGTAGCCTATAAATAATTTACAAAGCTTATAAAACATGTCAGGTTGCAAAAAAATGGGTTTTTAATTTCAAAGCGACTTTCACAAGCTAGATCGTTTGTAAATGCCCAAATTTCTTACAATCCCTACTTATGAATCGAAAAATGTATTCCTCGTTTCCGTATTTTTTAATAAGTTTACACAATGTAGGTTTAGAATGTGGGTTGATAATTGATTATGCTGATATTCGTATAGAAAAACAAAACAATTGATTAGGCTACTCACAAATTTTTATATATACTCGTTTAGTAAAACATTTTAGCTATTGGATCTATTTAGATATAAACACAATAAAACACTTTCTTCCCACAATTTTATTGCGTTTTGAATTATATTAGAAAAAGATTTATTATATTTTATTCCCATTTTCAGGAACAAATTATAGTACAAATTTACCTTTATTCATTCCATTATTATGCTTTAGTAAAGTGAACGAAATAAATTAAATATCATTAGAATTGATCAACCAATTACATTATGCAATATATCTTTCACAATATACTGTGACTATGACGATTTATATATGCACTTAGACTCCAAATAAAAGCAGTTAAGATGACAGTCGTCTTGTAAGCAGATGTCTGCTCTGAACTACTTCATCTCCGCCTACAATACATTAGCACATGAAGAATAACTCACTTCTGCACACAACGGCTTTGACATGGCAAAATAATATCACAAACACTAGTATGTTTGGCACAGCTATGAACATTTACTTATCGAAGATGCATTAACTTCTCTGTCAATAAAACCTTTAAGAGTGTTACACAGACTTAACGATTTCTGAAACATGTTCATATTGACACTTATTCTATGTGTTTACCATCGTTATGATCTTTCCTAGTTTCAGTTATTGAGACTTTTCGTTTTTTATCACCTAGTCTAAATTTAAGTTAAAAAATCATCATTACACAGTGAATATATAAGAAATAGAATCAAAGTAACCTCCTTTGGTGGAAATTAATTAATAAGTGATTTATATACTTAAACCCCTAATAAATAGAATGTTTATGGGAAGTTTTGAAGAGGAACGAGCTTAATAATTGTCAAGTGAGCTATGAGCTCTTTTGTACTGTGTTATTTTTTGATGTATTGGAAAAGATTTCAAGCTCTGGCGGTCAAAGCCATGAAATATTACAGAATACGTTTTATGATAAGCTTATGACAGATTATTCATTATCTTGAATAGGGTTACGGTAAGTGATATGGGAAATTGTCGTTACGTTACAGGATATTTATTTATTTATTTTATCGTAAATACAAACTAGTGCTTTATAAATCCGTAGCGAAACTCTAAAAGTCTAAAAAATATTTTCCTCTGCTTAAAACGAAACCAGGATCAACCATTTTATTAATATTTAATCGTTTAAACAATTGTCAAGCAAAAAATAAACAGCTACAACAAATTTAAAGCTTATTTATTCCTGTTCATAATTAATTGTATATGACATTTAAGTTAAAAAATTTAATAAATCTCAGGTACTCAAACATGGTTTTGTACATAACAACTGAAAAATAAATTAAATCAAACACTACGTTCAAAAAGGTATGACAAATAACATTTATTTAATTATTGGATAGTTTGAACGATCGAATCTATCATTTCTACATTTATTCAATAAAACAACCAAATTTAATCAGAGCAACTGTTTAATGTACTTAATTAAATTCCTAATATTATACCCCTCTGCTTCCTCTATGTGACAACCAAGGGCTATTGGTAGGAACCTAATTAGTTCATGTATTGGTACGTAATACATGTTTGTAGACTGTAAATTGCTAACTAACACATTTTTTTAGGCTATAAACAAAATTATTGAGTTTATCGAAATGCGTGATAAATGTAGTATTTCTTAAGTATTTACAGTTAAATCTATATGATCCTGCGTTATATAAATAGACTTTCCGGGTAATATTTTCGAACAAACTTGAATTTGGGACGATAAATGTTTTATTATTTATACAAGGGCGAATCCAGGATCAAAACTAGGGGGGGGGGCAAGAGCGTACTTGAAACAGGGGTCGCTGGGGGTGTACATGTGTTACATCGTAAAGCAAACGTCAATTTAATCGATACAATAAAACAAAATAATAAATGAGCTACCTGTACTAGAGGTTCCATTGTGGTTTCTACTGACATGCATGGTTTAAAAAAAACAATAGAATTGGCAACCATTGTATGTACAAAAAGCTTTTGCAGCTCGTGTTAAAACATCAATAATATCTTAACTCATCAAAACCGTCCATCAGGTGTCGAAATTTCGCAGCCTGACTTAAGTAAAGTGTTTGTTATTCCCCCTTAAGTTGTATTTTAATTATTGGAATACTGATTTGATTTGAGTTAATTATGAAAAAGGGCCGATTATATAAAATGAATAGTAATTATTATGATTATTTTTCCAGGGTTTTTTATCAATAGTATTTAAAAGACTCCGTGTATCCCTACATTTACGTATATTTTATTTATTAAAATCAATCGGTTACACAATCTGAATAAACGATGAACCAAGTTAACTTTCAAAAATAACTTTGAAGCGTAACATTTCAAACTTAAATGTTTTTACCTTTTTGGGTCTAAAATTAATAAATGCACCACAGCAAGTTTCTCTGGTTGCCCAAATTTATGCAACCAAAACTCGCAGTACCTAATAACATCACCGTAACTAATTATGCATGTTCCACCTACACATGTTTAACTGTATAAATAGATCACAATCATAAGGATTGTCTACTGTTCAGTAGTAAACTTGAATAGTTTCAGTGCACTCGACGTAGGCATTCTACCTCGTAT